>NW_026605773.1:0-38726 GCF_945859685.1 Eupeodes corollae | reverse complement strand
CATGTCAAGTATCTATTTTGAAGTCTTGATCGATTTTGGGGGTTGGGAAGGATCAGGTGATGGTTTTGGGTGTGATTTGATTTTCGTCTAGAACATCAAAAATCCTTCAGGATGCTCCAAAATGACTCATCTATATCTATAATGATAGATCTTGATTAGGAGTATCTTTTTCTAGTACATGTCAAGTATCTATTTTGAAGTCTTGATCGATTTTGGGGGTTGGGAAGGATCAGGTGATGGTTTTGGGTGTGATTTGATTTTCGTCTAGAACATCAAAAATCCTTCAGGATGCTCCAAAATGACTCATCTATATCTATAATGATAGATCTTGATTAGGAGTATCTTTTTCTAGTACATGTCAAGTATCTATTTTGAAGTCTTGATCGATTTTGGGGGTTGGGAAGGATCAGGTGATGGTTTTGGGTGTGATTTGATTTTCGTCTAGAACATCAAAAATCCTTCAGGATGCTCCAAAATGACTCATCTATATCTATAATGATAGATCTTGATTAGGAGTATCTTTTTCTAGTACATGTCAAGTATCTATTTTGAAGTCTTGATCGATTTTGGGGGTTGGGAAGGATCAGGTGATGGTTTTGGGTGTGATTTGATTTTCGTCTAGAACATCAAAAATCCTTCAGGATGCTCCAAAATGACTCATCTATATCTATAATGATAGATCTTGATTAGGAGTATCTTTTTCTAGTACATGTCAAGTATCTATTTTGAAGTCTTGATCGATTTTGGGGGTTGGGAAGGATCAGGTGATGGTTTTGGGTGTGATTTGATTTTCGTCTAGAACATCAAAAATCCTTCAGGATGCTCCAAAATGACTCATCTATATCTATAATGATAGATCTTGATTAGGAGTATCTTTTTCTAGTACATGTCAAGTATCTATTTTGAAGTCTTGATCGATTTTGGGGGTTGGGAAGGATCAGGTGATGGTTTTGGGTGTGATTTGATTTTCGTCTAGAACATCAAAAATCCTTCAGGATGCTCCAAAATGACTCATCTATATCTATAATGATAGATCTTGATTAGGAGTATCTTTTTCTAGTACATGTCAAGTATCTATTTTGAAGTCTTGATCGATTTTGGGGGTTGGGAAGGATCAGGTGATGGTTTTGGGTGTGATTTGATTTTCGTCTAGAACATCAAAAATCCTTCAGGATGCTCCAAAATGACTCATCTATATCTATAATGATAGATCTTGATTAGGAGTATCTTTTTCTAGTACATGTCAAGTATCTATTTTGAAGTCTTGATCGATTTTGGGGGTTGGGAAGGATCAGGTGATGGTTTTGGGTGTGATTTGATTTTCGTCTAGAACATCAAAAATCCTTCAGGATGACTCTCACGAATGTGTATCTCACTCTACAACTACAACTGAGAGGATGAATAGGAGATAGTATGTCACGATCTCTGTGAGAGTCATCGCTGAAGGATCAGGTGATGGTTTTGGGTGTGATTTGATTTCGTCTAGAACATCAAAAATCCTTCAGGATGCTCCAAAATGACTCATCTATATCTATAATGATAGATCTTGATTAGGAGTATCTTTTTCTAGTACATGTCAAGTATCTATTTTGAAGTCTTGATCGATTTTGGGGGTTGGGAAGGATCAGGTGATGGTTTTGGGTGTGATTTGATTTTCGTCTAGAACATCAAAAATCCTTCAGGATGCTCCAAAATGACTCATCTATATCTATAATGATAGATCTTGATTAGGAGTATCTTTTTCTAGTACATGTCAAGTATCTATTTTGAAGTCTTGATCGATTTTGGGGGTTGGGAAGGATCAGGTGATGGTTTTGGGTGTGATTTGATTTTCGTCTAGAACATCAAAAATCCTTCAGGATGCTCCAAAATGACTCATCTATATCTATAATGATAGATCTTGATTAGGAGTATCTTTTTCTAGTACATGTCAAGTATCTATTTTGAAGTCTTGATCGATTTTGGGGGTTGGGAAGGATCAGGTGATGGTTTTGGGTGTGATTTGATTTTCGTCTAGAACATCAAAAATCCTTCAGGATGCTCCAAAATGACTCATCTATATCTATAATGATAGATCTTGATTAGGAGTATCTTTTTCTAGTACATGTCAAGTATCTATTTTGAAGTCTTGATCGATTTTGGGGGTTGGGAAGGATCAGGTGATGGTTTTGGGTGTGATTTGATTTTCGTCTAGAACATCAAAAAATCCTTCAGGATGCTCCAAAATGACTCATCTATATCTATAATGATAGATCTTGATTAGGAGTATCTTTTTCTAGTACATGTCAAGTATCTATTTTGAAGTCTTGATCGATTTTGGGGGTTGGGAAGGATCAGGTGATGGTTTTGGGTGTGATTTGATTTTCGTCTAGAACATCAAAAATCCTTCAGGATGCTCCAAAATGACTCATCTATATCTATAATGATAGATCTTGATTAGGAGTATCTTTTTCTAGTACATGTCAAGTATCTATTTTGAAGTCTTGATCGATTTTGGGGGTTGGGAAGGATCAGGTGATGGTTTTGGGTGTGATTTGATTTTCGTCTAGAACATCAAAAATCCTTCAGGATGCTCCAAAATGACTCATCTATATCTATAATGATAGATCTTGATTAGGAGTATCTTTTTCTAGTACATGTCAAGTATCTATTTTGAAGTCTTGATCGATTTTGGGGGTTGGGAAGGATCAGGTGATGGTTTTGGGTGTGATTTGATTTTCGTCTAGAACATCAAAAATCCTTCAGGATGCTCCAAAATGACTCATCTATATCTATAATGATAGATCTTGATTAGGAGTATCTTTTTCTAGTACATGTCAAGTATCTATTTTGAAGTCTTGATCGATTTTGGGGGTTGGGAAGGATCAGGTGATGGTTTTGGGTGTGATTTGATTTTCGTCTAGAACATCAAAAATCCTTCAGGATGCTCCAAAATGACTCATCTATATCTATAATGATAGATCTTGATTAGGAGTATCTTTTTCTAGTACATGTCAAGTATCTATTTTGAAGTCTTGATCGATTTTGGGGGTTGGGAAGGATCAAGTGATGGTTTTGGGTGTGATTTGATTTTCGTCTAGAACATCAAAAATCCTTCAGGATGCTCCAAAATGACTCATCTATATCTATAATGATAGATCTTGATTAGGAGTATCTTTTTCTAGTACATGTCAAGTATCTATTTTGAAGTCTTGATCGATTTTGGGGGTTGGGAAGGATCAGGTGATGGTTTTGGGTGTGATTTGATTTTCGTCTAGAACATCAAAAATCCTTCAGGATGCTCCAAAATGACTCATCTATATCTATAATGATAGATCTTGATTAGGAGTATCTTTTTCTAGTACATGTCAAGTATCTATTTTGAAGTCTTGATCGATTTTGGGGGTTGGGAAGGATCAGGTGATGGTTTTGGGTGTGATTTGATTTTCGTCTAGAACATCAAAAATCCTTCAGGATGCTCCAAAATGACTCATCTATATCTATAATGATAGATCTTGATTAGGAGTATCTTTTTCTAGTACATGTCAAGTATCTATTTTGAAGTCTTGATCGATTTTGGGGGTTGGGAAGGATCAGGTGATGGTTTTGGGTGTGATTTGATTTTCGTCTAGAACATCAAAAATCCTTCAGGATGCTCCAAAATGACTCATCTATATCTATAATGATAGATCTTGATTAGGAGTATCTTTTTCTAGTACATGTCAAGTATCTATTTTGAAGTCTTGATCGATTTTGGGGGTTGGGAAGGATCAGGTGATGGTTTTGGGTGTGATTTGATTTTCGTCTAGAACATCAAAAATCCTTCAGGATGCTCCAAAATGACTCATCTATATCTATAATGATAGATCTTGATTAGGAGTATCTTTTTCTAGTACATGTCAAGTATCTATTTTGAAGTCTTGATCGATTTTGGGGGTTGGGAAGGATCAGGTGATGGTTTTGGGTGTGATTTGATTTTCGTCTAGAACATCAAAAATCCTTCAGGATGCTCCAAAATGACTCATCTATATCTATAATGATAGATCTTGATTAGGAGTATCTTTTTCTAGTACATGTCAAGTATCTATTTTGAAGTCTTGATCGATTTTGGGGGTTGGGAAGGATCAGGTGATGGTTTTGGGTGTGATTTGATTTTCGTCTAGAACATCAAAAATCCTTCAGGATGCTCCAAAATGACTCATCTATATCTATAATGATAGATCTTGATTAGGAGTATCTTTTTCTAGTACATGTCAAGTATCTATTTTGAAGTCTTGATCGATTTTGGGGGTTGGGAAGGATCAGGTGATGGTTTTGGGTGTGATTTGATTTTCGTCTAGAACATCAAAAATCCTTCAGGATGCTCCAAAATGACTCATCTATATCTATAATGATAGATCTTGATTAGGAGTATCTTTTTCTAGTACATGTCAAGTATCTATTTTGAAGTCTTGATCGATTTTGGGGGTTGGGAAGGATCAGGTGATGGTTTTGGGTGTGATTTGATTTTCGTCTAGAACATCAAAAATCCTTCAGGATGCTCCAAAATGACTCATCTATATCTATAATGATAGATCTTGATTAGGAGTATCTTTTTCTAGTAAATGTCAAGTATCTATTTTGAAGTCTTGATCGATTTTGGGGGTTGGGAAGGATCAGGTGATGGTTTTGGGTGTGATTTGATTTTCGTCTAGAACATCAAAAATCCTTCAGGATGCTCCAAAATGACTCATCTATATCTATAATGATAGATCTTGATTAGGAGTATCTTTTTCTAGTACATGTCAAGTATCTATTTTGAAGTCTTGATCGATTTTGGGGGTTGGGAAGGATCAGGTGATGGTTTTGGGTGTGATTTGATTTTCGTCTAGAACATCAAAAATCCTTCAGGATGCTCCAAAATGACTCATCTATATCTATAATGATAGATCTTGATTAGGAGTATCTTTTTCTAGTACATGTCAAGTATCTATTTTGAAGTCTTGATCGATTTTGGGGGTTGGGAAGGATCAGGTGATGGTTTTGGGTGTGATTTGATTTTCGTCTAGAACATCAAAAATCCTTCAGGATGCTCCAAAATGACTCATCTATATCTATAATGATAGATCTTGATTAGGAGTATCTTTTTCTAGTACATGTCAAGTATCTATTTTGAAGTCTTGATCGATTTTGGGGGTTGGGAAGGATCAGGTGATGGTTTTGGGTGTGATTTGATTTTCGTCTAGAACATCAAAAATCCTTCAGGATGCTCCAAAATGACTCATCTATATCTATAATGATAGATCTTGATTAGGAGTATCTTTTTCTAGTACATGTCAAGTATCTATTTTGAAGTCTTGATCGATTTTGGGGGTTGGGAAGGATCAGGTGATGGTTTTGGGTGTGATTTGATTTTCGTCTAGAACATCAAAAATCCTTCAGGATGCTCCAAAATGACTCATCTATATCTATAATGATAGATCTTGATTAGGAGTATCTTTTTCTAGTACATGTCAAGTATCTATTTTGAAGTCTTGATCGATTTTGGGGGTTGGGAAGGATCAGGTGATGGTTTTGGGTGTGATTTGATTTTCGTCTAGAACATCAAAAATCCTTCAGGATGCTCCAAAATGACTCATCTATATCTATAATGATAGATCTTGATTAGGAGTATCTTTTTCTAGTACATGTCAAGTATCTATTTTGAAGTCTTGATCGATTTTGGGGGTTGGGAAGGATCAGGTGATGGTTTTGGGTGTGATTTGATTTTCGTCTAGAACATCAAAAATCCTTCAGGATGCTCCAAAATGACTCATCTATATCTATAATGATAGATCTTGATTAGGAGTATCTTTTTCTAGTACATGTCAAGTATCTATTTTGAAGTCTTGATTGATTTTGGGGGTTGGGAAGGATCAGGTGATGGTTTTGGGTGTGATTTGATTTTCGTCTAGAACATCAAAAATCCTTCAGGATGCTCCAAAATGACTCATCTATATCTATAATGATAGATCTTGATTAGGAGTATCTTTTTCTAGTACATGTCAAGTATCTATTTTGAAGTCTTGATCGATTTTGGGGGGTTGGGAAGGATCAGGTGATGGTTTTGGGGTGTGATTTGATTTTCGTCTAGAACATCAAAAATCCTTCAGGATGCTCCAAAATGACTCATCTATATCTATAATGATAGATCTTGATTAGGAGTATCTTTTTCTAGTACATGTCAAGTATCTATTTTGAAGTCTTGATCGATTTTGGGGGTTGGGAAGGATCAGATGATGGTTTTGGGTGTGATTTGATTTTCGTCTAGAACATCAAAAATCCTTCAGGATGCTCCAAAATGACTCATCTATATCTATAATGATAGATCTTGATTAGGAGTATCTTTTTCTAGTACATGTCAAGTATCTATTTTGAAGTCTTGATCGATTTTGGGGGTTGGGAAGGATCAGGTGATGGTTTTGGGTGTGATTTGATTTTCGTCTAGAACATCAAAAATCCTTCAGGATGCTCCAAAATGACTCATCTATATCTATAATGATAGATCTTGATTAGGAGTATCTTTTTCTAGTACATGTCAAGTATCTATTTTGAAGTCTTGATCGATTTTGGGGGTTGGGAAGGATCAGGTGATGGTTTTGGGTGTGATTTGATTTTCGTCTAGAACATCAAAAATCCTTCAGGATGCTCCAAAATGACTCATCTATATCTATAATGATAGATCTTGATTAGGAGTATCTTTTTCTAGTACATGTCAAGTATCTATTTTGAAGTCTTGATCGATTTTGGGGGTTGGGAAGGATCAGGTGATGGTTTTGGGTGTGATTTGATTTTCGTCTAGAACATCAAAAATCCTTCAGGATGCTCCAAAATGACTCATCTATATCTATAATGATAGATCTTGATTAGGAGTATCTTTTTCTAGTACATGTCAAGTATCTATTTTGAAGTCTTGATCGATTTTGGGGGTTGGGAAGGATCAGGTGATGGTTTTGGGTGTGATTTGATTTTCGTCTAGAACATCAAAAATCCTTCAGGATGCTCCAAAATGACTCATCTATATCTATAATGATAGATCTTGATTAGGAGTATCTTTTTCTAGTACATGTCAAGTATCTATTTTGAAGTCTTGATCGATTTTGGGGGTTGGGAAGGATCAGGTGATGGTTTTGGGTGTGATTTGATTTTCGTCTAGAACATCAAAAATCCTTCAGGATGCTCCAAAATGACTCATCTATATCTATAATGATAGATCTTGATTAGGAGTATCTTTTTCTAGTACATGTCAAGTATCTATTTTGAAGTCTTGATTGATTTTGGGGGTTGGGAAGGATCAGGTGATGGTTTTGGGTGTGATTTGATTTTCGTCTAGAACATCAAAAATCCTTCAGGATGCTCCAAAATGACTCATCTATATCTATAATGATAGATCTTGATTAGGAGTATCTTTTTCTAGTACATGTCAAGTATCTATTTTGAAGTCTTGATCGATTTTGGGGGTTGGGAAGGATCAGGTGATGGTTTTGGGTGTGATTTGATTTTCGTCTAGAACATCAAAAATCCTTCAGGATGCTCCAAAATGACTCATCTATATCTATAATGATAGATCTTGATTAGGAGTATCTTTTTCTAGTACATGTCAAGTATCTATTTTGAAGTCTTGATCGATTTTGGGGGTTGGGAAGGATCAGGTGATGGTTTTGGGTGTGATTTGATTTTCGTCTAGAACATCAAAAATCCTTCAGGATGCTCCAAAATGACTCATCTATATCTATAATGATAGATCTTGATTAGGAGTAATCTTTTTCTAGTACATGTCAAGTATCTATTTTGAAGTCTTGATCGATTTTGGGGGTTGGGAAGGATCAGGTGATGGTTTTGGGTGTGATTTGATTTTCGTCTAGAACATCAAAAATCCTTCAGGATGCTCCAAAATGACTCATCTATATCTATAATGATAGATCTTGATTAGGAGTATCTTTTTCTAGTACATGTCAAGTATCTATTTTGAAGTCTTGATCGATTTTGGGGGTTGGGAAGGATCAGGTGATGGTTTTGGGTGTGATTTGATTTTCGTCTAGAACATCAAAAATCCTTCAGGATGCTCCAAAATGACTCATCTATATCTATAATGATAGATCTTGATTATTAGTATCTTTTTCTAGTACATGTCAAGTATCTATTTTGAAGTCTTGATCGATTTTGGGGGTTGGGAAGGATCAGGTGATGGTTTTGGGTGTGATTTGATTTTCGTCTAGAACATCAAAAATCCTTCAGGATGCTCCAAAATGACTCATCTATATCTATAGTGATAGATCTTGATTAGGAGTATCTTTTTCTAGTACATGTCAAGTATCTATTTTGAAGTCTTGATCGATTTTGGGGGTTGGGAAGGATCAGGTGATGGTTTTGGGTGTGATTTGATTTTCGTCTAGAACATCAAAAATCCTTCAGGATGCTCCAAAATGACTCATCTATATCTATAATGATAGATCTTGATTAGGAGTATCTTTTTCTAGTACATGTCAAGTATCTATTTTGAAGTCTTGATCGATTTTGGGGGTTGGGAAGGATCAGGTGATGGTTTTGGGTGTGATTTGATTTTCGTCTAGAACATCAAAAATCCTTCAGGATGCTCCAAAATGACTCATCTATATCTATAATGATAGATCTTGATTAGGAGTATCTTTTTCTAGTACATGTTAAGTATCTATTTTGAAGTCTTGATCGATTTTGGGGGTTGGGAAGGATCAGGTGATGGTTTTGGGTGTGATTTGATTTTCGTCTAGAACATCAAAAATCCTTCAGGATGCTCCAAAATGACTCATCTATATCTATAATGATAGATCTTGATTAGGAGTATCTTTTCTAGTACATGTCAAGTATCTATTTTGAAGTCTTGATCGATTTTGGGGGTTGGGAAGGATCAGGTGATGGTTTTGGGTGTGATTTGATTTTCGTCTAGAACATCAAAAATCCTTCAGGATGCTCCAAAATGACTCATCTATATCTATAATGATAGATCTTGATTAGGAGTATCTTTTTCTAGTACATGCCAAGTATCTATTTTGAAGTCTTGATCGATTTTGGGGGTTGGGAAGGATCAGGTGATGGTTTTGGGTGTGATTTGATTTTCGTCTAGAACATCAAAAATCCTTCAGGATGCTCCAAAATGACTCATCTATATCTATAATGATAGATCTTGATTAGGAGTATCTTTTTCTAGTACATGTCAAGTATCTATTTTGAAGTCTTGATCGATTTTGGGGGTTGGGAAGGATCAGGTGATGGTTTTGGGTGTGATTTGATTTTCGTCTAGAACATCAAAAATCCTTCAGGATGCTCCAAAATGACTCATCTATATCTATAATGATAGATCTTGATTAGGAGTATCTTTTTCTAGTACATGTCAAGTATCTATTTTGAAGTCTTGATCGATTTTGGGGGTTGGGAAGGATCAGGTGATGGTTTTGGGTGTGATTTGATTTTCGTCTAGAACATCAAAAATCCTTCAGGATGCTCCAAAATGACTCATCTATATCTATAATGATAGATCTTGATTATTAGTATCTTTTTCTAGTACATGTCAAGTATCTATTTTGAAGTCTTGATCGATTTTGGGGGTTGGGAAGGATCAGGTGATGGTTTTGGGTGTGATTTGATTTTCGTCTAGAACATCAAAAATCCTTCAGGATGCTCCAAAATGACTCATCTATATCTATAATGATAGATCTTGATTAGGAGTATCTTTTTCTAGTACATGTCAAGTATCTATTTTGAAGTCTTGATCGATTTTGGGGGTTGGGAAGGATCAGGTGATGGTTTTGGGTGTGATTTGATTTTCGTCTAGAACATCAAAAATCCTTCAGGATGCTCCAAAATGACTCATCTATATCTATAATGATAGATCTTGATTAGGAGTATCTTTTTCTAGTACATGTCAAGTATCTATTTTGAAGTCTTGATCGATTTTGGGGGTTGGGAAGGATCAGGTGATGGTCTTGGGTGTGATTTGATTTTCGTCTAGAACATCAAAAATCCTTCAGGATGCTCCAAAATGACTCATCTATATCTATAATGATAGATCTTGATTAGGAGTATCTTTTTCTAGTACATGTCAAGTATCTATTTTGAAGTCTTGATCGATTTTGGGGGTTGGGAAGGATCAGGTGATGGTTTTGGGTGTGATTTGATTTTCGTCTAGAACATCAAAAATCCTTCAGGATGCTCCAAAATGACTCATCTATATATATAATGATAAATCTTGATTAGGAGTATCTTTTTCTAGTACATGTCAAGTATCTATTTTGAAGTCTTGATCGATTTTGGGGGTTGGGAAGGATCAGGTGATGGTTTTGGGTGTGATTTGATTTTCGTCTAGAACATCAAAAATCCTTCAGGATGCTCCAAAATGACTCATCTATATCTATAATGATAGATCTTGATTAGGAGTATCTTTTTCTAGTACATGTCAAGTATCTATTTTGAAGTCTTGATCGATTTTGGGGGTTGGGAAGGATCAGGTGATGGTTTTGGGTGTGATTTGATTTTCGTCTAGAACATCAAAAATCCTTCAGGATGCTCCAAAATGACTCATCTATATCTATAATGATAGATCTTGATTAGGAGTATCTTTTTCTAGTACATGTCAAGTATCTATTTTGAAGTCTTGATCGATTTTGGGGGTTGGGAAGGATCAGGTGATGGTTTTGGGTGTGATTTGA
Source organism: Eupeodes corollae (assembly GCF_945859685.1). Lineage (NCBI taxonomy): Eukaryota > Metazoa > Arthropoda > Insecta > Diptera > Syrphidae > Eupeodes > Eupeodes corollae. The sequence goes on along the minus strand of NW_026605773.1, from coordinate 28,044 downwards.
TTTTCGTCTAGAACATCAAAAATCCTTCAGGATGCTCCAAAATGACTCATCTATATCTATAATGATAGATCTTGATTAGGAGTATCTTTTTTTAGTACATGTCAAGTATCTATTTTGAAGTCTTGATCGATTTTGGGGGTTGGGAAGGATCAGGTGATGGTTTTGGGTGTGATTTGATTTTCGTCTAGAACATCAAAAATCCTTCAGGATGCTCCAAAATGACTCATCTATATCTATAATGATAGATCTTGATTAGGAGTATCTTTTTCTAGTACATGTCAAGTATCTATTTTGAAGTCTTGATCGATTTTGGGGGTTGGGAAGGATCAGGTGATGGTTTTGGGTGTGATTTGATTTTTGTCTAGAACATCAAAAATCCTTCAGGATGCTCCAAAATGACTCATCTATAGCTATAATGATAGATCTTGATTAGGAGTATCTTTTTCTTATACATGTCAAGTATCTATTTTGAAGTCTTGATCGATTTTGGGGGTTGGGAAGGATCAGGTGATGGTTTTGGGTGTGATTTGATTTTCGTCTAGAACATCAAAAATACTTCAGGATGCTCCAAAATGACTCATCTATATCTATAATGATAGATCTTGATTAGGAGTATCTTTTCCTAGTACATGTCAAGTATCTATTTTGAAGTCTTGATCGATTTTGGGGGTTGGGAAGGATCAGGTGATGGTTTTGGGTGTGATTTGATTTTCGTCTAGAACATCAAAAATCCTTCAGGATGCTCCAAAATGACTCATCTATATCTATAATGATAGATCTTGATTAGGAGTATCTTTTTCTAGTACATGTCAAGTATCTATTTTGAAGTCTTGATCGATTTTGGGGGTTGGGAAGGATCAGGTGATGGTTTTGGGTGTGATTTGATTTTCGTCTAGAACATCAAAAATCCTTCAGGATGCTCCAAAATGACTCATCTATATCTATAATGATAGATCTTGATTAGGAGTATCTTTTTCTAGTACATGTCAAGTATCTTTTTTGAAGTCTTGATCGATTTTGGGGGTTGGGAAGGATCAGGTGATGGTTTTGGGTGTGATTTGATTTTCGTCTAGAACATCAAAAATCCTTCAGGATGCTCCAAAATGACTCATCTATATCTATAATGATAGATCTTGATTAGGAGTATCTTTTTCTTGTACATATCAAGTATCTATTTTGAAGTCTTGATCGATTTTGGGGGTTGGGAAGGATCAGGTGATGGTTTTGGGTGTGATTTGATTTTCGTCTAGAACATCAAAAATCCTTCAGGATGCTCCAAAATGACTCATCTATATCTATAATGATAGATCTTGATTAGGAGTATCTTTTTCTAGTACATGTCAAGTATCTATTTTGAAGTCTTGATCGATTTTGGGGGTTGGGAAGGATCAGGTGATGGTTTTGGGTGTGATTTGATTTTCGTCTAGAACATCAAAAATCCTTCAGGATGCTCCAAAATGACTCATCTATATCTATAATGATAGATCTTGATTAGGAGTATCTTTTTCTAGTACATGTCAAGTATCTATTTTGAAGTCTTGATCGATTTTGGGGTTTGGGAAGGATCAGGTGATGGTTTTGGGTGTGATTTGATTTTCGTCTAGAACATCAAAAATCCTTCAGGATGCTCCAAAATGACTCATCTATACCTATAATGATAGATCTTGATTAGGAGTATCTTTTTCTAGTACATGTCAAGTATCTATTTTGAAGTCTTGATCGATTTTGGGGGTTGGGAAGGATCAGGTGATGGTTTTGGGTGTGATTTGATTTTCGTCTAGAACATCAAAAATCCTTCAGGATGCTCCAAAATGACTCATCTATATCTATAATGATAGATCTTGATTAGGAGTATCTTTTTCTAGTACATGTCAAGTATCTATTTTGAAGTCTTGATCGATTTTGGGGGTTGGGAAGGATCAGGTGATGGTTTTGGGTGTGATTTGATTTTCGTCTAGAACATCAAAAATCCTTCAGGATGCTCCAAAATGACTCATCTATATCTATAATGATAGATCTTGATTAGGAGTATCTTTTTCTAGTACATGTCAAGTATCTATTTTGAAGTCTTGATCGATTTTGGGGGTTGGGAAGGATCAGGTGATGGTTTTGGGTGTGATTTGATTTTCGTCTAGAACATCAAAAATCCTTCAGGATGCTCCAAAATGACTCATCTATATCTATAATGATAGATCTTGATTAGGAGTATCTTTTTCTAGTACATGTCAAGTATCTATTTTGAAGTTTTGATCGATTTTGGGGGTTGGGAAGGATCAGGTGATGGTTTTGGGTGTGATTTGATTTTCGTCTAGAACATCAAAAATCCTTCAGGATGCTCCAAAATGACTCATCTATATCTATAATGATAGATCTTGATTAGGAGTATCTTTTTCTAGTACATGTCAAGTATCTATTTTGAAGTCTTGATCGATTTTGGGGGTTGGGAAGGATCAGGTGATGGTTTTGGGTGTGATTTGATTTTCGTCTAGAACATCAAAAATCCTTCAGGATGCTCCAAAATGACTCATCTATATCTATAATGATAGATCTTGATTAGGAGTATCTTTTTCTAGTACATGTCAAGTATCTATTTTGAAGTCTTGATCGATTTTGGGGGTTGGGAAGGATCAGGTGATGGTTTTGGGTGTGATTTGATTTTCGTCTAGAACATCAAAAATCCTTCAGGATGCTCCAAAATGACTCATCTATATCTATAATGATAGATCTTGATTAGGAGTATCTTTTTCTAGTACATGTCAAGTATCTATTTTGAAGTCTTGATCGATTTTGGGGGTTGGGAAGGATCAGGTGATGGTTTTGGGTGTGATTTGATTTTCGTCTAGAACATCAAAAATCCTTCAGGATGCTCCAAAATGACTCATCTATATCTATAATGATAGATCTTGATTAGGAGTATCTTTTTCTAGTACATGTCAAGTATCTATTTTGAAGTCTTGATCGATTTTGGGGGTTGGGAAGGATCAGGTGATGGTTTTGGGTGTGATTTGATTTTCGTCTAGAACATCAAAAATCCTTCAGGATGCTCCAAAATGACTCATCTATATCTATAATGATAGATCTTGATTAGGAGTATCTTTTTCTAGTACATGTCAAGTATCTATTTTGAAGTCTTGATCGATTTTGGGGGTTGGGAAGGATCAGGTGATGGTTTTGGGTGTGATTTGATTTTCGTCTAGAACATCAAAAATCCTTCAGGATGCTCCAAAATGACTCATCTATATCTATAATGATAGATCTTGATTAGGAGTATCTTTTTCTAGTACATGTCAAGTATCTATTTTGAAGTCTTGATCGATTTTGGGGGTTGGGAAGGATCAGGTGATGGTTTTGGGTGTGATTTGATTTTCGTCTAGAACATCAAAAATCCTTCAGGATGCTCCAAAATGACTCATCTATATCTATAATGATAGATCTTGATTAGGAGTATCTTTTTCTAGTACATGTCAAGTATCTATTTTTAAGTCTTGATCGATTTTGGGGGTTGGGAAGGATCAGGTGATGGTTTTGGGTGTGATTTGATTTTCGTCTAGAACATCAAAAATCCTTCAGGATGCCCCAAAAATTGACTCATCTATATCTATAATGATAGATCTTGATTAGGAGTATCTTTTTCTAGTACATGTCAAGTATCTATTTTGAAGTCTTGATCGATTTTGGGGGTTGGGAAGGATCAGGTGATGGTTTTGGGTGTGATTTGATTTTCGTCTAGAACATCAAAAATCCTTCAGGATGCTCCAAAATGACTCATCTATATCTATAATGATAGATCTTGATTAGGAGTATCTTTTTCTAGTACATGTCAAGTATCTATTTTGAAGTCTTGATCGATTTTGGGGGTTGGGAAGGATCAGGTGATGGTTTTGGGTGTGATTTGATTTTCGTCTAGAACATCAAAAATCCTTCAGGATGCTCCAAAATGACTCATCTATATCTATAATGATAGATCTTGATTAGGAGTATCTTTTTCTAGTACATGTCAAGTATCTATTTTGAAGTCTTGATCGATTTTGGGGGTTGGGAAGGATCAGGTGATGGTTTTGGGTGTGATTTGATTTTCGTCTAGAACATCAAAAATCCTTCAGGATGCTCCAAAATGACTCATCTATATCTATAATGATAGATCTTGATTAGGAGTATCTTTTTCTAGTACATGTCAAGTATCTATTTTGAAGTCTTGATCGATTTTGGGGGTTGGGAAGGATCAGGTGATGGTTTTGGGTGTGATTTGATTTTCGTCTAGAACATCAAAAATCCTTCAGGATGCTCCAAAATGACTCATCTATATCTATAATGATAGATCTTGATTAGGAGTATCTTTTTCTGGTACATGTCAAGTATCTATTTTGAAGTCTTGATCGATTTTGGGGGTTGGGAAGGATCAGGTGATGGCTTTGGGTGTGATTTGATTTTCGTCTAGAACATCAAAAATCCTTCAGGATGCTCCAAAATGACTCATCTATATCTATAATAATAGATCTTGATTAGGAGTATCTTTTTCTTCTACATGTCAAGTATCTATTTTGAAGTCTTGATCGATTTTGGGGGTTGGGAAGGATCAGGTGATGGTTTTGGGTGTGATTTGATTTTCGTCTAGAACATCAAAAATCCTTCAGGATGCTCCAAAATGACTCATCTATATCTATAATGATAGATCTTGATTAGGAGTATCTTTTTCTAGTACATGTCAAGTATCTATTTTGAAGTCTTGATCGATTTTGGGGGTTGGGAAGGATCAGGTGATGGTTTTGGGTGTGATTTGATTTTCGTCTAGAACATCAAAAATCCTTCAGGATGCTCCAAAATGACTCATCTATATCTATAATGATAGATCTTGATTAGGAGTATCTTTTTCTAGTACATGTCAAGTATCTATTTTGAAGTCTTGATCGATTTTGGGGGTTGGGAAGGATCAGGTGATGGTTTTGGGTGTGATTTGATTTTCGTCTAGAACATCAAAAATACTTCAGGATGCTCCAAAATGACTCATCTATATCTATAATGATAGATCTTGATTAGGAGTATCTTTTTCTAGTACATGTCAAGTATCTATTTTGAAGTCTTGATCGATTTTGGGGGTTGGGAAGGATCAGGTGATGGTTTTGGGTGTGATTTGATTTTCGTCTAGAACATCAAAAATCCTTCAGGATGCTCCAAAATGACTCATCTATATCTATAATGATAGATCTTGATTAGGAGTATCTTTTTCTAGTACATGTCAAGTATCTATTTTGAAGTCTTGATCGATTTTGGGGGTTGGGAAGGATCAGGTGATGGTTTTGGGTGTGATTTGATTTTCGTCTAGAACATCAAAAATCCTTCAGGATGCTCCAAAATGACTCATCTATATCTATAATGATAGATCTTGATTAGGAGTATCTTTTTCTAGTACATGTCAAGTATCTATTTTGAAGTCTTGATCGATTTTGGGGGTTGGGAAGGATCAGGTGATGGTTTTGGGTGTGATTTGATTTTCGTCTAGAACATCAAAAATCCTTCAGGATGCTCCAAAATGACTCATCTATATCTATAATGATAGATCTTGATTAGGAGTATCTTTTTCTAGTACATGTCAAGTATCTATTTTGAAGTCTTGATCGATTTTGGGGTTTGGGAAGGATCAGGTGATGGTTTTGGGTGTGATTTGATTTTCGTCTAGAACATCAAAAATCCTTCAGGATGCTCCAAAATGACTCATCTATATCTATAATGATAGATCTTGATTAGGAGTATCTTTTTCTAGTACATGTCAAGTATCTATTTTGAAGTCTTGATCGATTTTGGGGGTTGGGAAGGATCAGGTGATGGTTTTGGGTGTGATTTGATTTTCGTCTAGAACATCAAAAATCCTTCAGGATGCTCCAAAATGACTCATCTATATCTATAATGATAGATCTTGATTAGGAGTATCTTTTTCTAGTACATGTCAAGTATCTATTTTGAAGTCTTGATCGATTTTGGGGGTTGGGAAGGATCAGGTGATGGTTTTGGGTGTGATTTGATTTTCGTCTAGAACATCAAAAATCCTTCAGGATGCTCCAAAATGACTCATCTATATCTATAATGATAGATCTTGATTAGGAGTATCTTTTTCTAGTACATGTCAAGTATCTATTTTGAAGTCTTGATCGATTTTGGGGGTTGGGAAGGATCAGGTGATGGTTTTGGGTGTGATTTGATTTTCGTCTAGAACATCAAAAATCCTTCAGGATGCTCCAAAATGACTCATCTATATCTATAATGATAGATCTTGATTAGGAGTATCTTTTTCTAGTACATGTCAAGTATCTATTTTGAAGTCTTGATCGATTTTGGGGTTTGGGAAGGATCAGGTGATGGTTTTGGGTGTGATTTGATTTTCGTCTAGAACATCAAAAATCCTTCAGGATGCTCCAAAATGACTCATCTATATCCATAATGATAGATCTTGATTAGGAGTATCTTTTTCTAGTACATGTCAAGTATCTAGTTTGAAGTCCTGATCGATTTTGGGGGTTGGGAAGGATCAGGTGATGGTTTTGGGGGTTGGGAAGGATCAGGTGATGGTTTTGGGTGTGATTTGATTTTCGTCTAGAACATCAAAAATCCTTCAGGATGCTCCAAAATGACTCATCTATATCTATAATGATAGATCTTGATTAGGAGTATCTTTTTCTAGTACATGTCAAGTATCTATTTTGAAGTTTTGATCGATTTTGGGGGTTGGGAAGGATCAGGTGATGGTTTTGGGTGTGATTTGATTTTCGTCTAGAACATCAAAAATCCTTCAGGATGCTCCAAAATGACTCATCTATATCTATAATGATAGATCTTGATTAGGAGTATCTTTTTCTAGTACATGTCAAGTATCTATTTTGAAGTCTTGATCGATTTTGGGGGTTGGGAAGGATCAGGTGATGGTTTTGGGTGTGATTTGATTTTCGTCTAGAACATCAAAAATCCTTCAGGATGCTCCAAAATGACTCATCTATATCTATAATGATAGATCTTGATTAGGAGTATCTTTTTCTAGTGCATGTCAAGTATCTATTTTGAAGTCTTGATCGATTTTGGGGGTTGGGAAGGATCAGGTGATGGTTTTGGGTGTGATTTGATTTTCGTCTAGAACATCAAAAATCCTTCAGGATGCTCCAAAATGACTCATCTATATCTATAATGATAGATCTTGATTAGGAGTATCTTTTTCTAGTACATGTCAAGTATCTATTTTGAAGTCTTGATCGATTTTGGGGGTTGGGAAGGATCAGGTGATGGTTTTGGGTGTGATTTGATTTTCGTCTAGAACATCAAAAATCCTTCAGGATGCTCCAAAATGACTCATCTATATCTATAATGATAGATCTTGATTAGGAGTATCTTTTTCTAGTACATGTCAAGTATCTATTTTGAAGTCTTGATCGATTTTGGGGGTTGGGAAGGATCAGGTGATGGTTTTGGGTGTGATTTGATTTTCGTCTAGAACATCAAAAATCCTTCAGGATGCTCCAAAATGACTCATCTATATCTATAATGATAGATATTGATTAGGAGTATCTTTTTCTAGTACATGTCAAGTATCTATTTTGAAGTCTTGATCGATTTTGGGGGTTGGGAAGGATCAGGTGATGGTTTTGGGTGTGATTTGATTTTCGTCTAGAACATCAAAAATCCTTCAGGATGCTCCAAAATGACTCATCTATATCTATAATGATAGATCTTGATTAGGAGTATCTTTTTCTAGTACATGTCAAGTATCTATTTTGAAGTCTTGATCGATTTTGGGGGTTGGGAAGGATCAGGTGATGGTTTTGGGTGTGATTTGATTTTCGTCTAGAACATCAAAAATCCTTCAGGATGCTCCAAAATGACTCATCTATATCTATAATGATAGATCTTGATTAGGAGTATCTTTTTCTAGTACATGTCAAGTATCTATTTTGAAGTCTTGATCGATTTTGGGGGTTGGGAAGGATCAGGTGATGGTTTTGGGTGTGATTTGATTTTCGTCTAGAACATCAAAAATCCTTCAGGATGCTCCAAAATGACTCATCTATATCTATAATGATAGATCTTGATTAGGAGTATCTTTTTCTAGTACATGTCAAGTATCTATTTTGAAGTCTTGATCGATTTTGGGGGTTGGGAAGGATCAGGTGATGGTTTTGGGTGTGATTTGATTTTCGTCTAGAACATCAAAAATCCTTCAGGATGCTCCAAAATGACTCATCTATATCTATAATGATAGATCTTGATTAGGAGTATCTTTTTCTAGTACATGTCAAGTATCTATTTTGAAGTCTTGATCAATTTTGGGGGTTGGGAAGGATCAGGTGATGGTTTTGGGTGTGATTTGATTTTCGTCTAGAACATCAAAAATCCTTCAGGATGCTCCAAAATGACTCATCTATATCTATAATGATAGATCTTGATTAGGAGTATCTTTTTCTAGTACATGTCAAGTATCTATTTTGAAGTCTTGATCGATTTTGGGGGTTGGGAAGGATCAGGTGATGGTTTTGGGTATGATTTGATTTTCGTCTAGAACATCAAAAATCCTTCAGGATGCTCCAAAATGACTCATCTATATCTATAATGATAGATCTTGATTAGGAGTATCTTTTTCTAGTACATGTCAAGTATCTATTTTGAAGTCTTGATCGATTTTGGGGGTTGGGAAGGATCAGGTGATGGTTTTGGGTGTGATTTGATTTTCGTCTAGAACATCAAAAATCCTTCAGGATGCTCCAAAATGACTCATCTATATCTATAATGATAGATCTTGATTAGGAGTATCTTTTTCTAGTACATGTCAAGTATCTATTTTGAAGTCTTGATCGATTTTGGGGGTTGGGAAGGATCAGGTGATGGTTTTGGGTGTGATTTGATTTTCGTCTAGAACATCAAAAATCCTTCAGGATGCTCCAAAATGACTCATCTATATCTATAATGATAGATCTTGATTAGGAGTATCTTTTTCTAGTACATGTCAAGTATCTATTTTGAAGTCTTGATCAATTTTGGGGGTTGGGAAGGATCAGGTGATGGTTTTGGGTGTGATTTGATTTTCGTCTAGAACATCAAAAATCCTTCAGGATGCTCCAAAATGACTCATCTATATCTATAATGATAGATCTTGATTAGGAGTATCTTTTTCTAGTACATGTCAAGTATCTATTTTGAAGTCTTGATCGATTTTGGGGGTTGGGAAGGATCAGGTGATGGTTTTGGGTGTGATTTGATTTTCGTCTAGAACATCAAAAATCCTTCAGGATGCTCCAAAATGACTCATCTATATCTATAATGATAGATCTTGATTAGGAGTATCTTTTTCTAGTACATGTCAAGTATCTATTTTGAAGTCTTGATCGATTTTGGGGGTTTTGAAGGATCAGGTGATGGTTTTGGGTGTGATTTGATTTTCGTCTAGAACATCAAAAATCCTTCAGGATGCTCCAAAATGACTCATCTATATCTATAATGATAGATCTTGATTAGGAGTATCTTATTCTAGTACATGTCAAGTATCTATTTTGAAGTCTTGATCGATTTTGGGGGTTGGGAAGGATCAGGTGATGGTTTTGGGTGTGATTTGATTTTCGTCTAGAACATCAAAAATCCTTCAGGATGCTCCAAAATGACTCATCTATATCTATAATGATAGATCTTGATTAGGAGTATCTTTTTCTAGTACATGTCAAGTATCTATTTTGAAGTCTTGATCGATTTTGGGGGTTGGGAAGGATCAGGTGATGGTTTTGGGTGTGATTTGATTTTCGTCTAGAACATCAAAAATCCTTCAGGATGCTCCAAAATGACTCATCTATATCTATAATGATAGATCTTGATTAGGAGTATCTTTTTTTAGTACATGTCAAGTATCTATTTTGAAGTCTTGATCGATTTTGGGGGTTGGGAAGGATCAGGTGATGGTTTTGGGTGTGATTTGATTTTCGTCTAGAACATCAAAAATCCTTCAGGATGCTCCAAAATGACTCATCTATATCTATAATGATATATCTTGATTAGGAGTATCTTTTTCTAGTACATGTCAAGTATCTATTTTGAAGTCTTGATCGATTTTGGGGGTTGGGAAGGATCAGGTGATGGTTTTGGGTGTGATTTGATTTTCGTCTAGAACATCAAAAATCCTTCAGGATGCTCCAAAATGACTCATCTATATCTATAATGATGGATCTTGATTAGGAGTATCTTTTTCTAGTACATGTCAAGTATCTATTTTGAAGTCTTGATCGATTTTGGGGGTTGGGAAGGATCAGGTGATGGTTTTGGGTGTGATTTGATTTTCGTCTAGAACATCAAAAATCCTTCAGGATGCTCCAAAATGACTCATCTATATCTATAATGATAGATCTTGATTAAGAGTATCTTTTTCTAGTACATGTCAAGTATCTATTTTGAAGTCTTGATCGATTTTGGGGGTTGTGAAGGATCAGGTGATGGTTTTGGGTGTGATTTGATTTTCGTCTAGAACATCAAAAATCCTTCAGGATGCTCCAAAATGACTCATCTATATCTATAATGATAGATCTTGATTAGGAGTATCTTTTTCTAGTACATGTCAAGTATCTATTTTGAAGTCTTGATCGATTTTGGGGGTTGGGAAGGATCAGGTGATGGTTTTGGGTGTGATTTGATTTTCGTCTAGAACATCAAAAATCCTTCAGGATGCTCCAAAATGACTCATCTATATCTATAATGATAGATCTTGATTAGGAGTATCTTTTTCTAGTACATGTCAAGTATCTATTTTGAAGTCTTGATCGATTTTGAGGGTTGGGAAGGATCAGGTGATGGTTTTGGGTGTGATTTGATTTTCGTCTAGAACATCAAAAATCCTTCAGGATGCTCCAAAATGACTCATCTATATCTATAATGATAGATCTTGATTAAGAGTATCTTTTTCTAGTACATGTCAAGTATCTATTTTGAAGTCTTGATCGATTTTGGGGGTTGGGAAGGATCAGGTGATGGTTTTGGGTGTGATTTGATTTTCGTCTAGAACATCAAAAATCCTTCAGGATGCTCCAAAATGACTCATCTATATCTATAATGATAGATCTTGATTAGGAGTATCTTTTTCTAGTACATGTCAAGTATCTATTTTGAAGTCTTGATCGATTTTGGGGGTTGGGAAGGATCAGGTGATGCTTTTGGGTGTGATTTGATTTTCGTCTAGAACATCAAAAATCCTTCAGGATGCTCCAAAATGACTCATCTATATCTATAATGATAGATCTTGATTAGGAGTATCTTTTTCTAGTACATGTCAAGTATCTATTTTGAAGTCTTGATCGATTTTGGGGGTTGGGAAGGATCAGGTGATGGTTTTGGGTGTGATTTGATTTTCGTCTAGAACATCAAAAATCCTTCAGGATGCTCCAAAATGACTCATCTATATCTATAATGATAGATCTTGATTAGGAGTATCTTTTTCTAGTACATGTCAAGTATCTATTTTGAAGTCTTGATCGATTTTGGGGGTTGGGAAGGATCAGGTGATGGTTTTGGGTGTGATTTGATTTTCGTCTAGAACATCAAAAATCCTTCAGGATGCTCCAAAATGACTCATTTATATCTATAATGATAGATCTTGATTAGGAGTATCTTTTTCTAGTACATGTCAAGTATCTATTTTGAAGTCTTGATCGATTTTGGGGGTTGGGAAGGATCAGGTGATGGTTTTGGGTGTGATTTGATTTTCGTCTAGAACATCAAAAATCCTTCAGGAGGCTCCAAAATGACTCATCTATATCTATAATGATAGATCTGGATTAGGAGTATCTTTTTCTAGTACATGTCAAGTATCTATTTTGAAGTCTTGATCGATTTTGGGGGTTGGGAAGGATCAGGTGATGGTTTTGGGTGTGATTTTCGTCTAGAACATCAAAAATCCTTCAGGATGCTCCAAAATGACTCATCTATATCTATAATGATAGATCTTGATTAGGAGTATCTTTTTCTAGTACATGTCAAGTATCTATTTTGAAGTCTTGATCGATTTTGGGGGTTGGGAAGGATCAGGTGATGGTTTTGGGTGTGATTTGATTTTCGTCTAGAACATCAAAAATCCTTCAGGATGCTCCAAAATGACTCATCTATATCTATAATGATAGATCTTGATTAGGAGTATCTTTTTCTAGTACATGTCAAGTATCTATTTTGAAGTCTTGATCGATTTTGGGGGTTGGGAAGGATCAGGTGATGGTTTTGGGTGTGATTTGATTTTCGTCTAGAACATAAAAAATCCTTCAGGATGCTCCAAAATGACTCATCTATATCTATAATGATAGATCTTGATTAGGAGTATCTTTTTCTAGTACATGTCAAGTATCTATTTTGAAGTCTTGATCGATTTTGGGGGTTGGGAAGGATCAGGTGATGGTTTTGGGTGTGATTTGATTTTCGTCTAGAACATCAAAAATCCTTCAGGATGCTCCAAAATGACTCATCTATATCTATAATGATAGATCTTGATTAGGAGTATCTTTTTGTAGTACATGTCAAGTATCTATTTTGAAGTCTTGATCGATTTTGGGGGTTGGGAAGGATCAGGTGATGGTTTTGGGTGTGATTTGATTTTCGTCTAGAACATCAAAAATCCTTCAGGATGCTCCAAAATGACTCATCTATATCTATAATGATAGATCTTGATTAGGAGTATCTTTTTCTAGTACATGTCAAGTATCTATTTTGAAGTCTTGATCGATTTTGGGGGTTGGGAAGGATCAGGTGATGGTTTTGGGTGTGATTTGATTTTCGTCTAGAACATCAAAAATCCTTCAGGATGCTCCAAAATGACTCATCTATATCTATAATGATAGATCTTGATTAGGAGTATCTTTTTCTAGTACATGTCAAGTATCTATTTTGAAGTCTTGATCGATTTTGGGGGTTGGGAAGGATCAGGTGATGGTTTTGGGTGTGATTTGATTTTCGTCTAGAACATCAAAAATCCTTCAGGATGCTCCAAAATGACTCATCTATATCTATAATGATAGATCTTGATTAGGAGTATCTTTTTCTAGTACATGTCAAGTATCTTTTTTGAAGTCTTGATCGATTTTGGGGGTTGGGAAGGATCAGGTGATGGTTTTGGGTGTGATTTGATTTTCGTCTAGAACATCAAAAATCCTTCAGGATGCTCCAAAATGACTCATCTATATCTATAATGATAGATCTTGATTAGGAGTATCTTTTTCTAGTACATGTCAAGTATCTATTTTGAAGTCTTGATCGATTTTGGGGGTTGGGAAGGATCAGGTGATGGTTTTGGGTGTGATTTGATTTTCGTCTAGAACATCAAAAATCCTTCAGGATGCTCCAAAATGACTCATCTATATCTATAATGATAGATCTTGATTAGGAGTTTCTTTTTCTAGTACATGTCAAGTATCTATTTTGAAGTCTTGATCGATTTTGGGGGTTGGGAAGGATCAGGTGATGGTTTTGGGTGTGATTTGATTTTCGTCTAGAACATCAAAAATCCTTCAGGATGCTCCAAAATGACTCATCTATATCTATAATGATAGATCTTGATTAGGAGTATCTTTTTCTAGTACATGTCAAGTATCTATTTTGAAGTCTTGATCGATTTTGGGGGTTGGGAAGGATCAGGTGATGGTTTTGGGTGTGATTTGATTTTCGTCTAGAACATCAAAAATCCTTCAGGATGCTCCAAAATGACTCATCTATATCTATAATGATAGATCTTGATTAGGAGTATCTTTTTCTAGTACATGTCAAGTATCTATTTTGAAGTCTTGATCGATTTTGGGGGTTGGGAAGGATCAGGTGATGGTTTTGGGTGTGATTTGATTTTCGTCTAGAACATCAAAAATCCTTCAGGATGCTCCAAAATGACTCATCTATATCTATAACGATAGATCTTGATTAGGAGTATCTTTTTCTAGTACATGTCAAGTATCTATTTTGAAGTCTTGATCGATTTTGGGGGTTGGGAAGGATCAGGTGATGGTTTTGGGTGTGATTTGATTTTCGTCTAGAACATCAAAAATCCTTCAGGATGCTCCAAAATGACTCATCTATATCTATAATGATAGATCTTGATTAGGAGTATCTTTTTCTAGTACATGTCAAGTATCTATTTTGAAGTCTTGATCGATTTTGGGGGTTGGGAAGGATCAGGTGATGGTTTTGGGTGTGATTTGATTTTCGTCTAGAACATCAAAAATCCTTCAGGATGCTCCAAAATGACTCATCTATATCTATAATGATAGATCTTGATTAGGAGTATCTTTTTCTAGTACATGTCAAGTATCTATTTTGAAGTCTTGATCGATTTTGGGGGTTGGGAAGGATCAGGTGATGGTTTTGGGTGTGATTTGATTTTCGTCTAGAACATCAAAAATCCTTCAGGATGCTCCAAAATGACTCATCTATATCTATAATGATAGATCTTGATTAGGAGTATCTTTTTCTAGTACATGTCAAGTATCTATTTTGAAGTCTTGATCGATTTTGGGGGTTGGGAAGGATCAGGTGATGGTTTTGGGTGTGATTTGATTTTCGTCTAGAACATCAAAAATCCTTCAGGATGCTCCAAAATGACTCATCTATATCTATAATGATAGATCTTGATAAGGAGTATCTTTTTCTAGTACATGTCAAGTATCTATTTTGAAGTCTTGATCGATTTTGGGGGTTGGGAAGGATCAGGTGATGGTTTTGGGTGTGATTTGATTTTCGTCTAGCACATCAAAAATCCTTCAGGATGCTCCAAAATGACTCATCTATATCTATAATGATAGATCTTGATTAGGAGTATCTTTTTCTAGTCATGTCAAGTATCTATTTTGAAGTCTTGATCGATTTTGGGGGTTGGGAAGGATCAGGTGATGGTTTTGGGTGTGATTTGATTTTCGTCTAGAACATCAAAAATCCTTCAGGATGCTCCAAAATGACTCATCTATATCTATAATGATAGATCTTGATTAGGAGTATCTTTTTCTAGTACATGTCAAGTATCTATTTTGAAGTCTTGATCGATTTTGGGGGGTTGGGAAGGATCAGGTGATGGTTTTGGGTGTGATTTGATTTTCGTCTAGAACATCAAAAATCCTTCAGGATGCTCCAAAATGACTCATCTATATCTATAATGATAGATCTTGATTAGGAGTATCTTTTTCTAGTACATGTCAAGTATCTATTTTGAAGTCTTGATCGATTTTGGGGGTTGGGAAGGATCAGGTGATGGTTTTGGGTGTGATTTGATTTTCGTCTAGAACATCAAAAATCCTTCAGGATGCTCCAAAATGACTCATCTATATCTATAATGATAGATCTTGATTAGGAGTATCTTTTTCTAGTACATGTCAAGTATCTATTTTGAATATTTGATCGATTTTGGGGGTTGGGAAGGATCAGGTGATGGTTTTGGGTGTGATTTGATTTTCATCTAGAACATCAAAAATCCTTCAGGATGCTCCAAAATGACTCATCTATATCTATAATGATAGATCTTGATTAGGAGTATCTTTTTCTAGTACATGTCAAGTATCTATTTTGAAGTCTTGATCGATTTTGGGGGTTGGGAAGGATCAGGTGATGGTTTTGGGTGTGATTTGATTTTCGTCTAGAACATCAAAAATCCTTCAGGATGCTCCAAAATGACTCATCTATATCTATAATGATAGATCTTGATTAGGAGTTTCTTTTTCTAGCACATGTCAAGTATCTATTTTGAAGTCTTGATCGATTTTGGGGGTTGGGAAGGATCAGGTGATGGTTTTGGGTGTGATTTGATTTTCGTCTAGAACATCAAAAATCCTTCAGGATGCTCCAAAATGACTCATCTATATCTATAATGATAGATCTTGATTAGGAGTATCTTTTTCTAGTACATGTCAAGTATCTATTTTGAAGTCTTGATCGATTTTGGGGTTGGGAAGGATCAGGTGATGGTTTTGGGTGTGATTTGATTTTCGTCTAGAACATCAAAAATCCTTCAGGATGCTCCAAAATGACTCATCTATATCTATAATGATAGATCTTGATTAGGAGTATCTTTTTCTAGTACATGTCAAGTATCTATTTTGAAGTCTTGATCGATTTTGGGGGTTGGGAAGGATCAGGTGATGGTTTTGGGTGTGATTTGATTTTCGTCTAGAACATCAAAAATCCTTCAGGATGCTCCAAAATGACTCATCTATATCTATAATGATAGATCTTGATTAGGAGTATCTTTTTCTAGTACATGTCAAGTATCTATTTTGAAGTCTTGATCGATTTTGGGGGTTGGGAAGGATCAGGTGATGGTTTTGGGTGTGATTTGATTTTCGTCTAGAACATCAAAAATCCTTCAGGATGCTCCAAAATGACTCATCTATATCTATAATGATAGATCTTGATTAGGAGTATCTTTTTCTAGTACATGTCAAGTATCTATTTTGAAGTCTTGATCGATTTTGGGGGTTGGGAAGGATCAGGTGATGGTTTTGGGTGTGATTTGATTTTCGTCTAGAACATCAAAAATCCTTCAGGATGCTCCAAAATGACTCATCTATATCTATAATGATAGATCTTGATTAGGAGTATCTTTTTCTAGTACATGTCAAGTATCTATTTTGAAGTCTTGATCGATTTTGGGGGTTGGGAAGGATCAGGTGATGGTTTTGGGTGTGATTTGATTTTCGTCTAGAACATCAAAAATCCTTCAGGATGCTCCAAAATGACTCATCTATATCTATAATGATAGATCTTGATTAGGAGTATCTTTTTCTAGTACATGTCAAGTATCTATTTTGAAGTCTTGATCGATTTTGGGGGTTGGGAAGGATCAGGTGATGGTTTTGGGTGTGATTTGATTTTCGTCTAGAACATCAAAAATCCTTCAGGATGCTCCAAAATGACTCATCTATATCTATAATGATAGATCTTGATTAGGAGTTTCTTTTTCTAGTACATGTCAAGTATCTATTTTGAAGTCTTGATCGATTTTGGGGGTTGGGAAGGATCAGGTGATGGTTTTGGGTGTGATTTGATTTTCGTCTAGAACATCAAAAATCCTTCAGGATGCTCCAAAATGACTCATCTATATCTATAATGATAGATCTTGATTAGGAGTATCTTTTTCTAGTACATGTCAAGTATCTATTTTGAAGTCTTGATCGATTTTGGGGGTTGGGAAGGATCAGGTGATGGTTTTGGGTGTGATTTGATTTTCGTCTAGAACATCAAAAATCCTTCAGGATGCTCCAAAATGACTCATCTATATCTATAATGATAGATCTTGATTAGGAGTATCTTTTTCTAGTACATGTCAAGTATCTATTTTGAAGTCTTGATCGATTTTGGGGGTTGGGAAGGATCAGGTGATGGTTTTGGGTGTGATTTGATTTTCGTCTAGAACATCAAAAATCCTTCAGGATGCTCCAAAATGACTCATCTATATCTATAATGATAGATCTTGATTAGGAGTATCTTTTTCTAGTACATGTCAAGTATCTATTTTGAAGTCTTGATCGATTTTGGGGGTTGGGAAGGATCAGGTGATGGTTTTGGGTGTGATTTGATTTTCGTCTAGAACATCAAAAATCCTTCAGGATGCTCCAAAATGACTCATCTATATCTATAATGATAGATCTTGATTAGGAGTATCTTTTTCTAATACATGTCAAGTATCTATTTTGAAGTCTTGATCGATTTTGGGGGTTGGGAAGGATCAGGTGATGGTTTTGGGTGTGATTTGATTTTCGTCTAGAACATCAAAAATCCTTCAGGATGCTCCAAAATGACTCATCTATATCTATAATGATAGATCTTGATTAGGAGTATCTTTTTCTAGTACATGTCAAGTATCTATTTTGAAGTCTTGATCGATTTTGGGGGTTGGGAAGGATCAGGTGATGGTTTTGGGTGTGATTTGATTTTCGTCTAGAACATCAAAAATCCTTCAGGATGCTCCAAAATGACTCATCTATATCTATAATGATAGATCTTGATTAGGAGTATCTTTTTCTAGTACATGTCAAGTATCTATTTTGAAGTCTTGATCGATTTTGGGGGTTGGGAAGGATCAGGTGATGGTTTTGGGTGTGATTTGATTTTCGTCTAGAACATCAAAAATCCTTCAGGATGCTCCAAAATGACTCATCTATATCTATAATGATAGATCTTGATTAGGAGTATCTTTTTCTAGTACATGTCAAGTATCTATTTTGAAGTCTTGATCGATTTTGGGGGTTGGGAAGGATCAGGTGATGGTTTTGGGTGTGATTTGATTTTCGTCTAGAACATCAAAAATCCTTCAGGATGCTCCAAAATGACTCATCTATATCTATAATGATAGATCTTGATTAGGAGTATCTTTTTCTAGTACATGTCAAGTATCTATTTTGAAGTCTTGATCGATTTTGGGGGTTGGGAAGGATCAGGTGATGGTTTTGGGTGTGATTTGATTTTCGTCTAGAACATCAAAAATCCTTCAGGATGCTCCAAAATGACTCATCTATATCTATAATGATAGATCTTGATTAGGAGTATCTTTTTCTAGTACATGTCAAGTATCTATTTTGAAGTCTTGATCGATTTTGGGGTTGGGAAGGATCAGGTGATGGTTTTGGGTGTGATTTGATTTTCGTCTAGAACATCAAAAATCCTTCAGGATGCTCCAAAATGACTCATCTATATCTATAATGATAGATCTTGATTAGGAGTATCTTTTTCTAGTACATGTCAAGTATCTATTTTGAAGTCTTGATCGATTTTAGGGGTTGGGAAGGATCAGGTGATGGTTTTGGGTGTGATTTGATTTTCGTCTAGAACATCAAAAATCCTTCAGGATGCTCCAAAATGACTCATCTATATCTATAATGATAGATCTTGATTAGGAGTATCTTTTTCTAGTACATGTCAAGTATCTATTTTGAAGTCTTGATCGATTTTGGGGGTTGGGAAGGATCAGGTGATGGTTTTGGGTGTGATTTGATTTTCGTCTAGAACATCAAAAATCCTTCAGGATGCTCCAAAATGACTCATCTATATCTATAATGATAGATCTTGATTAGGAGTATCTTTTTCTAGTACATGTCAAGTATCTATTTTGAAGTCTTGATCGATTTTGGGGGTTGGGAAGGATCAGGTGATGGTTTTGGGTGTGATTTGATTTTCGTCTAGAACATCAAAAATCCTTCAGGATGCTCCAAAATGACTCATCTATATCTATAATGATAGATCTTGATTAGGAGTATCTTTTTCTAGTACATGTCAAGTATCTATTTTGAAGTCTTGATCGATTTTGGGGGTTGGGAAGGATCAGGTGATGGTTTTGGGTGTGATTTGATTTTCGTCTAGAACATCAAAAATCCTTCAGGATGCTCCAAAATGACTCATCTATATCTATAATGATAGATCTTGATTAGGAGTATCTTTTTCTAGTACATGTCAAGTATCTATTTTGAAGTCTTGATCGATTTTGGGGGTTGGGAAGGATCAGGTGATGGTTTTGGGTGTGATTTGATTTTCGTCTAGAACATCAAAAATCCTTCAGGATGCTCCAAAATGACTCATCTATATCTATAATGATAGATCTTGATTAGGAGTATCTTTTTCTAGTACATGTCAAGTATCTATTTTGAAGTCTTGATCGATTTTGGGGGTTGGGAAGGATCAGGTGATGGTTTTGGGTGTGATTTGATTTTCGTCTAGAACATCAAAAATCCTTCAGGATGCTCCAAAATGACTCATCTATATCTATAATGATAGATCTTGATTAGGAGTATCTTTTTCTAGTACATGTCAAGTATCTATTTTGAAGTCTTGATCGATTTTGGGGGTTGGGAAGGATCAGGTGATGGTTTTGGGTGTGATTTGATTTTCGTCTAGAACATCAAAAATCCTTCAGGATGCTCCAAAATGACTCATCTATAATCTATAATGATAGATCTTGATTAGGAGTATCTTTTTCTAGTACATGTCAAGTATCTATTTTGAAGTCTTGATCGATTTTGGGGGTTGGGAAGGATCAGGTGATGGTTTTGGGTGTGATTTGATTTTCGTCTAGAACATCAAAAATCCTTCAGGATGCTCCAAAATGACTCATCTATATCTATAATGATAGATCTTGATTAGGAGTATCTTTTTCTAGTACATGTCAAGTATCTATTTTGAAGTCTTGATCGATTTTGGGGGTTGGGAAGGATCAGGTGATTATTTTGGGTGTGATTTGATTTTCGTCTAGAACATCAAAAATCCTTCAGGATGCTCCAAAATGACTCATCTATATCTATAATGATAGATCTTGATTAGGAGTATCTTTTTCTAGTACATGTCAAGTATCTATTTTGAAGTCTTGATCGATTTTGGGGGTTGGGAAGGATCAGGTGATGGTTTTGGGTGTGATTTGATTTTCGTCTAGAACATCAAAAATCCTTCAGGATGCTCCAAAATGACTCATCCATATCTATAATGATAGATCTTGATTAGGAGTATCTTTTTCTAGTACATGTCAAGTATCTATTTTGAAGTCTTGATGGATTTTGGGGGTTGGGAAGGATCAGGTGATGGTTTTGGGTGTGATTTGATTTTCGTCTAGAACATCAAAAATCCCTCAGGATGCTCCAAAATGACTCATCTATATCTATAATGATAGATCTTGATTAGGAGTATCTTTTTCTAGTACATGTCAAGTATCTATTTTGAAGTCTTGATCGATTTTGGGGGTTGGGAAGGATCAGGTGATGGTTTTGGGTGTGATTTGATTTTCGTCTAGAACATCAAAAATCCTTCAGGATGCTCCAAAATGACTCATCTATATCTATAATGATAGATCTTGATTAGGAGTATCTTTTTCTAGTACATGTCAAGTATCTATTTTGAAGTCTTGATCGATTTTGGGGGTTGGGAAGGATCAGGTGATGGTTTTGGGTGTGATTTGATTTTCGTCTAGAACATCAAAAATCCTTCAGGATGCTCCAAAATGACTCATCTATATCTATAATGATAGATCTTGATTAGGAGTATCTTTTTCTAGTACATGTCAAGTATCTATTTTGAAGTCTTGATCGGTTTTGGGGGTTGGGAAGGATCAGGTGATGGTTTTGGGTGTGATTTGATTTTCGTCTAGAACATCAAAAATCCTTCAGGATGCTCCAAAATGACTCATCTATATCTATAATGATAGATCTTGATTAGGAGTATCTTTTTCTAGTACATGTCAAGTATCTATTTTGAAGTCTTGATCGATTTTGGGGGTTGGGAAGGATCAGGTGATGGTTTTGGGTGTGATTTGATTTTCGTCTAGAACATCAAAAATCCTTCAGGATGCTCCAAAATGACTCATCTATATCTATAATGATAGATCTTGATTAGGAGTATCTTTTTCTAGTACATGTCAAGTATCTATTTTGAAGTCTTGATCGATTTTGGGGGTTGGGAAGGATCAGGTGATGGTTTTGGGTGTGATTTGATTTTCGTCTAGAACATCAAAAATCCTTCAGGATGCTCCAAAATGACTCATCTATATCTATAATGATAGATCTTGATTAGGAGTATCTTTTTCTAGTACATGTCAAGTATCTATTTTGAAGTCTTGATCGATTTTGGGGGTTGGGAAGGATCAGGTGATGGTTTTGGGTGTGATTTGATTTTCGTCTAGAACATCAAAAATCCTTCAGGATGCTCCAAAATGACTCATCTATATCTATAATGATAGATCTTGATTAGGAGTATCTTTTTCTAGTACATGTCAAGTATCTATTTTGAAGTCTTGATCGATTTTGGGGGTTGGGAAGGATCAGGTGATGGTTTTGGGTGTGATTTGATTTTCGTCTAGAACATCAAAAATCCTTCAGGATGCTCCAAAATGACTCATCTATATCTATAATGATAGATCTTGATTAGGAGTATCTTTTTCTAGTACATGTCAAGTATCTATTTTGAAGTCTTGATCGATTTTGGGGGTTGGGAAGGATCAGGTGATGGTTTTGGGTGTGATTTGATTTTCGTCTAGAACATCAAAAATCCTTCAGGATGCTCCAAAATGACTTATCTATATCTATAATGATAGATCTTGATAAGGAGTATCTTTTTCTAGTACATGTCAAGTATCTATTTTGAAGTCTTGATCGATTTTGGGGGTTGGGAAGGATCAGGTGATGGTTTTGGGTGTGATTTGATTTTCGTCTAGAACATCAAAAATCCTTCAGGATGCTCCAAAATGACTCATCTATATCTATAATGATAGATCTTGATTAGGAGTATCTTTTTCTAGTACATGTCAAGTATCTATTTTGAAGTCTTGATCGATTTTGGGGGTTGGGAAGGATCAGGTGATGGTTTTGGGTGTGATTTGATTTTCGTCTAGAACATCAAAAATCCTTCAGGATGCTCCAAAATGACTCATCTATATCTATAATGATAGATCTTGATAAGGAGTATCTTTTTCTAGTACATGTCAAGTATCTATTTTGAAGTCTTGATCGATTTTGGGGGTTGGGAAGGATCAGGTGATGGTTTTGGGTGTGATTTGATTTTCGTCTAGAACATCAAAAATCCTTCAGGATGCTCCAAAATGACTCATCTATATCTATAATGATAGATCTTGATTAGGAGTATCTTTTTCTAGTACATGTCAAGTATCTATTTTGAAGTCTTGATCGATTTTGGGGGTTGGGAAGGATCAGGTGATGGTTTTGGGTGTGATTTGATTTTCGTCTAGAACATCAAAAATCCTTCAGGATGCTCC
The DNA here is from genome assembly GCF_945859685.1 of Eupeodes corollae. Classification (NCBI taxonomy): domain Eukaryota; kingdom Metazoa; phylum Arthropoda; class Insecta; order Diptera; family Syrphidae; genus Eupeodes; species Eupeodes corollae. Next base: position 5,324 of record NW_026605773.1, on the reverse strand, counting down.
AAAATGACTCATCTATATCTATAATGATAGATCTTGATTAGGAGTATCTTTTTCTAGTACATGTCAAGTATCTATTTTGAAGTCTTGATCGATTTTGGGGGTTGGGAAGGATCAGGTGATGGTTTTGGGTGTGATTTGATTTTCGTCTAGAACATCAAAAATCCTTCAGGATGCTCCAAAATGACTCATCTATATCTATAATGATAGATCTTGATAAGGAGTATCTTTTTCTAGTACATGTCAAGTATCTATTTTGAAGTCTTGATCGATTTTGGGGGTTGGGAAGGATCAGGTGATGGTTTTGGGTGTGATTTGATTTTCGTCTAGAACATCAAAAATCCTTCAGGATGCTCCAAAATGACTCATCTATATCTATAATGATAGATCTTGATTAGGAGTATCTTTTTCTAGTACATGTCAAGTATCTATTTTGAAGTCTTGATCGATTTTGGGGGTTGGGAAGGATCAGGTGATGGTTTTGGGTGTGATTTGATTTTCGTCTAGAACATCAAAAATCCTTCAGGATGCTCCAAAATGACTCATCTATATCTATAATGATAGATCTTGATAAGGAGTATCTTTTTCTAGTACATGTCAAGTATCTATTTTGAAGTCTTGATCGATTTTGGGGGTTGGGAAGGATCAGGTGATGGTTTTGGGTGTGATTTGATTTTCGTCTAGAACATCAAAAATCCTTCAGGATGCTCCAAAATGACTCATCTATATCTATAATGATAGATCTTGATTAGGAGTATCTTTTTCTAGTACATGTCAAGTATCTATTTTGAAGTCTTGATCGATTTTGGGGGTTGGGAAGGATCAGGTGATGGTTTTGGGTGTGATTTGATTTTCGTCTAGAACATCAAAAATCCTTCAGGATGCTCCAAAATGACTCATCTATATCTATAATGATAGATCTTGATTAGGAGTATCTTTTTCTGGTACATGTCAAGTATCTATTTTGAAGTCTTGATCGATTTTGGGGGTTGGGAAGGATCAGGTGATGGTTTTGGGTGTGATTTGATTTTCGTCTAGAACATCAAAAATCCTTCAGGATGCTCCAAAATGACTCATCTATATCTATAATGATAGATCTTGATTAGGAGTATCTTTTTCTAGTACATGTCAAGTATCTATTTTGAAGTCTTGATCGATTTTGGGGGTTGGGAAGGATCAGGTGATGGTTTTGGGTGTGATTTGATTTTCGTCTAGAACATCAAAAATCCTTCAGGATGCTCCAAAATGACTCATCTATATCTATAATGATAGATCTTGATTAGGAGTATCTTTTTCTAGTACATGTCAAGTATCTATTTTGAAGTCTTGATCGATTTTGGGGGTTGGGAAGGATCAGGTGATGGTTTTGGGTGTGATTTGATTTTCGTCTAGAACATCAAAAATCCTTCAGGATGCTCCAAAATGACTCATCTATATCTATAATGATAGATCTTGATAAGGAGTATCTTTTTCTAGTACATGTCAAGTATCTATTTTGAAGTCTTGATCGATTTTGGGGGTTGGGAAGGATCAGGTGATGGTTTTGGGTGTGATTTGATTTTCGTCTAGAACATCAAAAATCCTTCAGGATGCTCCAAAATGACTCATCTATATCTATAATGATAGATCTTGATTAGGAGTATCTTTTTCTAGTACATGTCAAGTATCTATTTTGAAGTCTTGATCGATTTTGGGGGTTGGGAAGGATCAGGTGATGGTTTTGGGTGTGATTTGATTTTCGTCTAGAACATCAAAAATCCTTCAGGATGCTCCAAAATGACTCATCTATATCTATAATGATAGATCTTGATTAGGAGTATCTTTTTCTAGTACATGTCAAGTATCTATTTTGAAGTCTTGATCGATTTTGGGGGTTGGGAAGGATCAGGTGATGGTTTTGGGTGTGATTTGATTTTCGTCTAGAACATCAAAAATCCTTCAGGATGCTCCAAAATGACTCATCTATATCTATAATGATAGATCTTGATTAGGAGTATCTTTTTCTAGTACATGTCAAGTATCTATTTTGAAGTCTTGATCGATTTTGGGGGTTGGGAAGGATCAGGTGATGGTTTTGGGTGTGATTTGATTTTCGTCTAGAACATCAAAAATTATTCAGGATGCTCCAAAATGACTCATCTATATCTATAATGATAGATCTTGATTAGGAGTATCTTTTTCTAGTACATGTCAAGTATCTATTTTGAAGTCTTGATCGATTTTGGGGGTTGGGAAGGATCAGGTGATGGTTTTGGGTGTGATTTGATTTTCGTCTAGAACATCAAAAATCCTTCAGGATGCTCCAAAATGACTCATCTATATCTATAATGATAGATCTTGATTAGGAGTATCTTTTTCTAGTACATGTCAAGTATCTATTTTGAATTTTTGATCGATTTTGGGGGTTGGGAAGGATCAGGTGATGGTTTTGGGTGTGATTTGATTTTCGTCTAGAACATCAAAAATCCTTCAGGATGCTCCAAAATGACTCATCTATATCTATAATGATAGATATTGATTAGGAGTATCTTTTTCTAGTACATGTCAAGTATCTATTTTGAAGTCTTGATCGATTTTGGGGGTTGGGAAGGATCAGGTGATGGTTTTGGGTGTGATTTGATTTTCGTCTAGAACATCAAAAATCCTTCAGGATGCTCCAAAATGACTCATCTATATCTATAATGATAGATCTTGATTAGGAGTATCTTTTTCTAGTACATGTCAAGTATCTATTTTGAAGTCTTGATCGATTTTGGGGGTTGGGAAGGATCAGGTGATGGTTTTGGGTGTGATTTGATTTTCGTCTAGAACATCAAAAATCCTTCAGGATGCTCCAAAATGACTCATCTATATCTATAATGATAGATCTTGATTAGGAGTATCTTTTTCTAGTACATGTCAAGTATCTATTTTGAAGTCTTGATCGATTTTGGGGGTTGGAAGGATCAGGTGATGGTTTTGGGTGTGATTTGATTTTCGTCTAGAACATCAAAAATCCTTCAGGATGCTCCAAAATGACTCATCTATATCTATAATGATAGATCTTGATTAGGAGTATCTTTTTCTAGTACATGTCAAGTATCTATTTTGAAGTCTTGATCGATTTTGGGGGTTGGGAAGGATCAGGTGATGGTTTTGGGTGTGATTTGATTTTCGTCTAGAACATTAAAAATCCTTCAGGATGCTCCAAAATGACTCATCTATATCTATAATGATAGATCTTGATTAGGAGTATCTTTTTCTAGTACATGTCAAGTATCTATTTTGAAGTCTTGATCGATTTTGGGGGTTGGGAAGGATCAGGTGATGGTTTTGGGTGTGATTTGATTTTCGTCTAGAACATCAAAAATCCTTCAGGATGCTCCAAAATGACTCATCTATATCTATAATGATAGATCTTGATTAGGAGTATCTTTTTCTAGTACATGTCAAGTATCTATTTTGAAGTCTTGATCGATTTTGGGGGTTGGGAAGGATCAGGTGATGGTTTTGGGTGTGATTTGATTTTCGTCTAGAACATCAAAAATCCTTCAGGATGCTCCAAAATGACTCATCTATATCTATAATGATAGATCTTGATTAGGAGTATCTTTTTCTAGTACATGTCAAGTATCTATTTTGAAGTCTTGATCGATTTTGGGGGTTGGGAAGGATCAGGTGATGGTTTTGGGTGTGATTTGATTTTCGTCTAGAACATCAAAAATCCTTCAGGATGCTCCAAAATGACTCATCTATATCTATAATGATAGATCTTGATTAGGAGTATCTTTTTCTAGTACATGTCAAGTATCTATTTTGAAGTCTTGATCGATTTTGGGGGTTGGGAAGGATCAGGTGATGGTTTTGGGTGTGATTTGATTTTCGTCTAGAACATCAAAAATCCTTCAGGATGCTCCAAAATGACTCATCTATATCTATAATGATAGATCTTGATTAGGAGTTTCTTTTTCTAGTACATGTCAAGTATCTATTTTGAAGTCTTGATCGATTTTGGGGGTTGGGAAGGATCAGGTGATGGTTTTGGGTGTGATTTGATTTTCGTCTAGAACATCAAAAATCCTTCAGGATGCTCCAAAATGACTCATCTATATCTATAATGATAGATCTTGATTAGGAGTATCTTTTTCTAGTACATGTCAAGTATCTATTTTGAAGTCTTGATCGATTTTGGGGGTTGGGAAGGATCAGGTGATGGTTTTGGGTGTGATTTGATTTTCGTCTAGAACATCAAAAATCCTTCAGGATGCTCCAAAATGACTCATCTATATCTATAATGATAGATCTTGATTAGGAGTATCTTTTTCTAGTACATGTCAAGTATCTATTTTGAAGTCTTGATCGATTTTGGGGGTTGGGAAGGATCAGGTGATGGTTTTGGGTGTGATTTGATTTTCGTCTAGAACATCAAAAATCCTTCAGGATGCTCCAAAATGACTCATCTATATCTATAATGATAGATCTTGATTAGGAGTATCTTTTTCTAGTACATGTCAAGTATCTATTTTGAAGTCTTGATCGATTTTGGGGGTTGGGAAGGATCAGGTGATGGTTTTGGGTGTGATTTGATTTTCGTCTAGAACATCAAAAATCCTTCAGGATGCTCCAAAATGACTCATCTATATCTATAATGATAGATCTTGATTAGGAGTATCTTTTTCTAGTACATGTCAAGTATCTATTTTGAAGTCTTGATCGATTTTGGGGGTTGGGAAGGATCAGGTGATGGTTTTGGGTGTGATTTGATTTTCGTCTAGAACATCAAAAATCCTTCAGGATGCTCCAAAATGACTCATCTATATCTATAATAATAGATCTTGATTAGGAGTATCTTTTTCTAGTACATGTCAAGTATCTATTTTGAAGTCTTGATCGATTTTGGGGGTTGGGAAGGATCAGGTAATGGTTTTGGGTGTGATTTGATTTTCGTCTAGAACATCAAAAATCCTTCAGGATGCTCCAAAATGACTCATCTATATCTATAATGATAGATCTTGATTAGGAGTATCTTTTTCTAGTACATGTCAAGTATCTATTTTGAAGTCTTGATCGATTTTGGGGGTTGGGAAGGATCAGGTGATGGTTTTGGGTGTGATTTGATTTTCGTCTAGAACATCAAAAATCCTTCAGGATGCTCCAAAATGACTCATCTATATCTATAATGATAGATCTTGATTAGGAGTATCTTTTTCTAGTACATGTCAAGTATCTATTTTGAAGTCTTGATCGATTTTGGGGGTTGGGAAGGATCAGGTGATGGTTTTGGGTGTGATTTGATTTCGTCTAGAACATCAAAAATCCTTCAGGATGCTCCAAAATGACTCATCTAT
>NW_026605772.1:0-15016 GCF_945859685.1 Eupeodes corollae | reverse complement strand
CGGTTCATCCGGCTCCCCTTCCTTGGAGTTATACTAAGGATCTGGCCCTCCAGGTTGGGGGTTGTGCCGTCGGGGTGACTTCCTGGCCACGTAAAAACATCATAGTTTCGAAGCAACAACAAGCCTCGGATACGGACGGATTCACTGTTGACAACCCACGCAAACGAAATAAGGACAACGAACTTCGGATATGTACGTGGAATGTTAGGTATCTTAACAGACCACGTGCAGCCGAACAATTAGCGGAAGCCCTAAACTGCTGCAAGGCAGATATTACAGCCATCCAAGAAGTGCGATGGGATGGACCGGGTAAACGCAAACTAAAAGACTGCGATATCTACTACGGCGACTGCTACCGAGAACAAAGACAGCGTCTATTTGGGTGTGGATTTGTTGTTGGAACTAGGCTCAGGCAAAAAGTCTTGAGTTTCAACAGTGTGAGCGAGCGCATCACGACAATCCGCATCAAGGCTAAATTCACCAACATAAGCCTAATATGCGCGCATGCCCCAACAGAGGAGAAAGATGAAGACACCAAAGATATGTTCTTCGAGCTCTTGGACAAGACATATGAGCAGTGCCCTGGCTATGACATTAAAATTGTCTTAGGAGATTTTAATGCCAAGCTAGGAAGAGAAGACATCTTTGGTGGCATAATCGGGAGATACAGCCTGCACGACACCACCTCCGACAACGGATTCAGGCTGGTCGATTTCGCTGCGGGGCGAGACGTTCTGGTAGCTAGTACGCAGTTCACGCATCTTAATATCCACAAGGGGACATGGAAATCTCCTGATCAATCAACCGTCAACCAGATTGACCACATTGCGATCGACGCACGACACTTCTCCAGTATCCAGGATATCCGAACATTCCGAGAGGCCAACATTGACTCGGACCACTACCTCGTTGTAGCCAAGGTACGGCTACGGATATCCCGATCCAAGCCAAAACAAGGAGGTACTGTGAGAAGATTCGACGTTAGACGGCTACAATCGCAAGAGACTGCCATGTCCTTTTCCGATCGAGTCTCTAGTAACCTCCTAAGGAGTCCTATGCTTCCAGCATTAAGCATTGAAAACCAGTGGCAACATTGCCTTGCAGCCATCAGAGATGCCGCCTCTGAAGTGCTAGGTTTCACACGGCCACCACAGCGAAACCCCTGGTTTGACGACGAATGCCGGCAAGCGCACGCAGCGAAACAAGAGGCATACAAAACGGCGCTGCACAAAAGGACTAGAGCTGCTCGCGAGCTCTACGAGCAGAAGAGGAGAGAGGAACACCGGCTTCTTAGACGGAAAAAAAGAGAGCATGACAAGCGCGCGATCGAGGAGATAGAGGGATGTCACAACAGGAATGAGGTTCGTAAATTTTACCAAAAGGTAAAAAAAACCTCCCAAGGGTACCAGCCACGAACCGAAGCCTGTAAAGACGATCAAGGGAACATCGTAGTAGAACCACAGTCGATGCTGAGAATATGGAAAGATCACTTCTCCAAATTATATAACGGCGATGACGAACCGAACTCCGCTGTAAGGGAGATAGAACCACTCAACCTCGGCGACGCAGATCAACAATTCCGCCTACCCGACCTTGACGAAGTGAAGATAGCTATATCTAAACTTAAGTCAAACAAAGCTGCTGGAGCTGACGGCATCACCGCCGAACTATTCAAAGCAGCAGGCGATGACTTGGTAGGGAGCATGCACCAACTCATCTGCAAAATTTGGTCGGAAGAAAGCATGCCCGATGAGTGGAATCTCAGCATAGTGTGCCCGATACATAAGAAAGGAGACCCTCTAAACTGCGCCAACTACAGAGGCATCAGTCTCCTTAACATTGCGTATAAGATCCTCTCTGCCGTATTATGTGAACGTCTGAAGCCATTCGTCAACAACCTGATTGGTCCTTATCAGTGTGGCTTCAGACCAGGAAAGTCCACTATCGACCAAATATTCACACTACGGCAGATCTTGGAAAAAACCCAGGAGCTTCAAATCGATACCCACCATCTCTTTATCGATTTTAAAGCCGCGTATGACAGCATCTATAGGGAAGAGCTCTACCGAGCAATGTCTAGTTTTGGCATCCCTGTCAAACTTATCCGTTTGTGCAGAATGACGATGGAGAATGCACGCTGCTCTATCAAGGTCGGAAAAGATCTTACCGATGCATTTGATGTCAAAAAAGGTTTTAGACAAGGCGATGCACTGTCATGCGACTTCTTCAACATCGTCCTGGAAAGAATTGTGCAAAACTCAACCGTAAACACTAGAGGCACAATCTTCCAAAGATCCATCCAATTACTCGGATACGCAGATGATATTGACATAATTGGAAGATCAAAGCGTGATGTCAGTGGAGCGTTTTTGAGCATTGCGAAGGAAGCGAAGAAGATGGGTTTAGTGGTCAATGAGGGCAAGACCAAGTATATGCTGTCATCAAAAAAGGACACTGAACGACGACGTCTTGGACAAAACGTCACCATGGACAGCTATAACTTTGAGGTAGTTAAGGACTTTGTCTACCTAGGCACCGCTATTAATGCAGACAACGACACCAGCGCTGAAATCAAACGAAGAATAACTCTTGCAAATCGCTGCTTCTTTGGACTTAGAAGGCAATTGAGAAGTAAAGTCCTCTCTCGAGCATTTAAAATCACCATCTATAAGACACTCATCATCCCGGTTCTCATTTATGGCGCTGAGGCCTGGACCCTGTCAAAGAAAGATGAGAGTGTCTTAGGATGCTTCGAGAGAAAAATTCTTCGGGCGATTTTTGGTCCCGTACGCATAGATGGAGAATGGAGGAGAAGATATAACGACGAGCTGTACGGGCTGTACAGCGACACTGACCTAGTTAACAGAATCAAAGTTCAACGGCTTGGATGGCTAGGTCATGTAGAGCGGATGGACATCAACGCTCCAGCCCGGAAGGTCTTCGAATCCAATCCCGAGGGACGGCGCAGTAGAGGAAGACCGCGACTCAGGTGGCGCACCCAGGTGGGAGAGGACCTCAACCAACTTGGCGTGCGAAACTGGAGACAGCTAGCTAGGGACCGAGCTGGATGGAGACGCTTGTTGGTTGAGGCCCAGGTCCGCCCCGAACTGTAGCGCCACCTTAAGTAAGTAAATCAAGATCTATCATTATAGATATAGATGAGTCATTTTGGAGCATCCTGAAGGATTTTTGATGTTCTAGACGAAAATCAAATCACACCCAAAACCATCACCTGATCCTTCCCAACCCCCAAAATCGATCAAGACTTCAAAATAGATACTTGACATGTACTAGAAAAAGATACTCCTAATCAAGATCTATCATTATAGATATAGATGAGTCATTTTGGAGCATCCTGAAGGATTTTTGATGTTCTAGACGAAAATCAAATCACACCCAAAACCATCACCTGATCCTTCCCAACCCCCAAAATCGATCAAGACTTCAAAATAGATACTTGACATGTACTAGAAAAAGATACTCCTAATCAAGATCTATCATTATAGATATAGATGAGTCATTTTGGAGCATCCTGAAGGATTTTTGATGTTCTAGACGAAAATAAAATCACACCCAAAACCATCACCTGATCCTTCCCAACCCCCAAAATCGATCAAGACTTCAAAATAGATACTTGACATGTACTAGAAAAAGATACTCCTAATCAAGATCTATCATTATAGATATAGATGAGTCATTTTGGAGCATCCTGAAGGATTTTTGATGTTCTAGACGAAAATCAAATCACACCCAAAACCATCACCTGATCCTTCCCGACCCCCAAAATCGATCAAGACTTCAAAATAGATACTTGACATGTACTAGAAAAAGATACTCCTAATCAAGATCTATCATTATAGATATAGATGAGTCATTTTGGAGCATCCTGAAGGATTTTTGATGTTCTAGACGAAAATCAAATCACACCCAAAACCATCACCTGATCCTTCCCAACCCCCAAAATCGATCAAGACTTCAAAATAGATACTTGACATTTACTAGAAAAAGATACTCCTAATCAAGATCTATCATTATAGATATAGATGAGTCATTTTGGAGCATCCTGAAGGATTTTTGATGTTCTAGACGAAAATAAAATCACACCCAAAACCATCACCTGATCCTTCCCAACCCCCAAAATCGATCAAGACTTCAAAATAGATACTTGACATGTACTATAAAAAGATACTCCTAATCAAGATCTATCATTTTAGATATAGATGAGTCATTTTGGAGCATCCTGAAGGATTTTTGATGTTCTAGACGAAAATCAAATCACACCCAAAACCATCACCTGATCCTTCCCAACCCCCAAAATCGATCAAGACTTCAAAATAGATACTTGACATGTACTAGAAAAAGATACTCCTAATCAAGATCTATCATTATAGATATAGATGAGTCATTTTGGAGCATCCTGAAGGATTTTTGATGTTCTAGACGAAAATCAAATCACACCCAAAACCATCACCTGATCCTTCCCAACCCCCAAAATCGATCAAGACTTCAAAATAGATACTTGACATGTACTAGAAAAAGATACTCCTAATCAAGATCTATCATTATAGATATGGATGAGTCATTTTGGAGCATCCTGAAGGATTTTTGATGTTCTAGACGAAAATCAAATCACACCCAAAACCATCACCTGATCCTTCCCAACCCCCAAAATCGATCAAGACTTCAAAATAGATACTTGACATGTACTAGAAAAAGATACTCCTAATCAAGATCTATCATTATAGATATAGATGAGTCATTTTGGAGCATCCTGAAGGATTTTTGATGTTCTAGACGAAAATTAAATCACACCCAAAACCATCACCTGATCCTTCCCAACCCCCAAAATCGATCAAGACTTCAAAATAGATACTTGACATGTACCAGAAAAAGATACTCCTAATCAAGATCTATCATTATAGATATAGATGAGTCATTTTGGAGCATCCTGAAGGATTTTTGATGTTCTAGACGAAAATCAAATCACACCCAAAACCATCACCTGATCCTTCCCAACCCCCAAAATCGATCAAGACTTCAAAATAGATACTTGACATGTACTAGAAAAAGATACTCCTAATCAAGATCTATCATTATAGATATAGATGCGTCATTTTGGAGCATCCTGAAGGATTTTTGATGTTCTAGACGAAAATCAAATCACACCCAAAACCATCACCTGATCCTTCCCAACCCCCAAAATCGATCAAGACTTCAAAATAGATACTTGACATGTACTAGAAAAAGATACTCCTAATCAAGATCTATCATTATAGATATAGATGAGTCATTTTGGAGCATCCTGAAGGATTTTTGATGTTCTAGACGAAAAGCAAATCACACCCAAAACCATCACCTGATCCTTCCCAACCCCCAAAATCGATCAAGACTTCAAAATAGATACTTGACATGTACTAGAAAAAGATACTCCTAATCAAGATCTATCATTATAGATATAGATGAGTCATTTTGGAGCATCCTGAAGGATTTTTGATGTTCTAGACGAAAATCAAATCACACCCAAAACCATCACCTGATCCTTCCCAACCCCCAAAATCGATCAAGACTTCAAAATAGATACTTGACATGTACTAGAAAAAGATACTCCTAATCAAGATCTATCATTATAGATATAGATGAGTCATTTTGGAGCATCCTGAAGGATTTTTGATGTTCTAGACGAAAATCAAATCACACCCAAAACCATCACCTGATCCTTCCCAACCCCCAAAATCGATCAAGACTTCAAAATAGATTTTTTTTTTTTTTTTTTTTTTTTTTATAATAAGCGCACACTCAAGGGGATATATTACCCTTATTATGTAGACACAGTGTGAGCACTAGGAAAGGGAGAGAGGGGTTGAAAGGAGATGTCGGTGCACATTGGTTTTGAATTCCTGAATATTGCAATAGCTGGGAAAGACAGAGTGTGGTAAGGCATTCCACATTCGCATAGTACGGCTAAAGAACGAATCTCTATATTTGACAGTACGACCGAAGATGGGCTCGAGGGTATATTGATGAGCATTCCTAGAAGCGCGAGTATTACGGTTGAACTGTTTAAGGGGAGGAATGCAGCTGGCTATTTCTCTAGAGCATAAACCATTAAAATAACGGTAAAACAGGGTGAGACAAGAAACATTTCGACGATGTTCAAGTGACGTAAATGATCTTATGATGGTAATATCACCAATCAATCTAAATGCTCTACGTTCAATACTATCCAAGAGGCTTAAGTAAGTTGCAGGAGCACCAGCCCAGATATGGGAGTTATACTCAAGCTTTGGACGTATATAAGACTTGTAAATAACAGCCAGATCAGAGGGGGAGAAAAACTTCTTGCATCGCCTTAGAAAACCCAAACATCTTGCGGCATTTTTGGCGACATCGCGTATGTGATCGTTCCACAAAAGGTGGTTGGTGATACACATACCGAGAATATCGAGATGTTCAGTTTTCTCGATGCAAGTGCCATTTATGGATAATGGCAGCGGGGGTATATTTCGCTTTAACGATACAAGACAGCATTGCGTTTTCGAAGCATTAAATTCCACGCGGTTTCTTTTTCCCCATTGTACAATGCTGTTTAGGTCGGAATTTAATGAGCTTATCATATTTTGTCGTTGCAGTTCCACATCCGAAGAAGAGGGGTGTGAATCTGAAAACGAATATGAAAAGCTAAGAGTACTATCGTCAGCGAAACAATGTATTGGATTAGATGTTGCAGACAGGAGATCATTAATAAAAATGAGAAAGAGTGTTGGAGATAGAACAGAGCCCTGGGGCACACCAGCATTTATTTTGTGGTTTTCAGACTTGAACCCATCCAATACAACTTGTATTGAACGATTCGAAAGGTAATTACTAATCCAATGAAGGAGGGATTCCTGCAAACCGAAAGCACGCATTTTCGATAAGAGAGCCTGATGCCAAACCCTATCAAATGCTTTTGAAATATCTAGTGCAATAATCTTACTTTCTCCAAAGCTATGTAAAGATTTGTTCCACTGTTCGGTGAGATGAACCATGAGATCACCAGTGGACCTATTGCTACGAAAGCCATACTGTCGGTCATTAAGAAGCTTCCGTTCTTCAAGATATTTCTTGAGCTGATAATTAATCAGCGTTTCCATGACCTTGGAAAGAAGGGACGTAAGTGCAATCGGTCGATAGTTAGACGGTGAGGAAGATTCGCCTTTTTTGGGAATAGGCTGGACAAATGCGGTTTTCCATCCGCTCGGAACGAGACCTGAGGAGTAGGACAGATGAAAAAGCTTACGCAGTGGTTTTGCCAGCGATGAAGAACACCTCTTCAGAACAATAGCGGGGATACCATCCGGACCAGCAGATTTGTGTATGTTAAGATCTTTTAGGACCCTCGCTACGGTACGAGTGCGAAAAAAGATTTGCCCCATAGAATCATTAACTCGCTCAAGTACAGGCGGAGTCATAACACTCACTGGCAGAGTTGAATTGGCGGCGAACTGCCTAGCAAAGAGATTTGCTTTCTCTAAGGAGCTAACAAATGGAGTGTCATTCACAACGAGCGTAGGAACCGAGGAAGAGGAAGAATTCCTCATATTTTTTACAAATGACCAAAAATTTTTACTGCCTTTGGGACATTGCAGTATTTTTTGCCGTAATTTTTGGTCATGTAAAAATTTGGTCCGTCGAATATGGGCGTTGCAGGCCTTCCTGGCTTGCTTGAACTTATTCCGGTTTTCCTCAGTTGGATTGGCTTTAAAACAACGGAAACTTACCTTCTTAACCCTAATAACCTCTTTACAGCTCGCATCGAACCATGCATTTTCCTTAGGTCTGATGCTTTTAACCCTATTCGGGATAAAAGTTCTCATTCCCAGGAGAATCAAACTTGTGATCATATCAGCGCTGGCGTCAACGTCACTATCGAGGAAGCATAGTGACCAGTTAAAGATCCTGAAGTAATTATTGAGACCGTCCCAGTTGGCTTTCTCGTATTGCCAAACGGTTCTCTTAGGAGCTCTTTCTTTAACTGGAGAGTTTTTACACGAGAAATTTGCAGATATGACACAATGGTCAGATGTGCCTAGAGGAGATAGGACACTAATAGTGTACTTACCAGGGTCAGAGGTAAGAAACAAGTCAAGAGTGTTTTCTGCTCGACCTACCACGTCCGATATTCGAGTGGGCTCGTTGACCAGCTGAGTTAGGTGGTTTAACTCAGCGAAGATCTCAGCACACACTCCTTCTGGTGTTGACTGGCCCGAATGTTGAAGCCATGAAGAATTGTGTACATTGAAATCGCCCGTAACAACGATTTCAGTGCGAGGATAGGACGAAACAATTCTTTGGATGGAATCAGACAAAGCATCAAATTCACGAGAAGTTGATACTCTGTCTAGATTTGGGCTTCGATAAAGGAAGCAATAGTGAATGATTTGCTTATTCACGGAAAATTTAAACCACATAAAATTGAAAAAAGAATTTGTGCAGGGACCATATTGTGGCAAAAACTGATAAGCAACATCATTCCTAATGTAAATGGCGAGACCATGGTGGGAAAAGAATAATGGCACCAAGTTATACCCTTGAATAAAGAATTCAGTGGGATCGGAATCCTCACCCACTTGGGTTTCACTTAGTGCCAATACAGCTGGCCTGTTTAAAGCAGTATGGGAGTACACAGAGAGAAAATTCGATCTAAGCCCACGAATATTACAATAATCTACCCTGAAATTTCCAGCCATTGCAAATACTTGACATGTACTAGAAAAGGATACTCCTAATCAAGATCTATCATTATAGATATAGATGAGTCATTTTGGAGCATCCTGAAGGATTTTTGATGTTCTAGACGAAAATCAAATCACACCCAAAACCATCACCTGATCCTTCCCAACCCCCAAAATCGATCAAGACTTCAAAATAGATACTTGACATGTACTAGAAAAAGATACTCCTAATCAAGATCTATCATTATAGATATAGATGAGTCATTTTGGAGCATCCTGAAGGATTTTTGATGTTCTAGACGAAAATCAAATCACACCCAAAACCATCACCTGATCCTTCCCAACCCCCAAAATCGATCAAGACTTCAAAATAGATACTTGACATGTACTAGAAAAAGATACTCCTAATCAAGATCTATCATTATAGATATAGATGAGTCATTTTGGAGCATCCTGAAGGATTTTTGATGTTCTAGACGAAAATCAAATCACACCCAAAACCATCACCTGATCCTTCCCAACCCCCAAAATCGATCAAGACTTCAAAATAGATACTTGACATGTACTAGAAAAAGATACTCCTAATCAAGATCTATCATTATAGATATAGATGAGTCATTTTGGAGCATCCTGAAGGATTTTTGATGTTCTAGACGAAAATCAAATCACACCCAAAACCATCACCTGATCCTTCCCAACCCCCAAAATCGATCAAGACTTCAAAATAGATACTTGACATGTACTAGAAAAAGATACTCCTAATCAAGATCTATCATTATAGATATAGATGAGTCATTTTGGAGCATCCTGAAGGATTTTTGATGTTCTAGACGAAAATCAAATCACACCCAAAACCATCACCTGATCCTTCCCAACCCCCAAAATCGATCAAGACTTCAAAATAGATACTTGACATGTACTAGAAAAAGATACTCCTAATCAAGATCTATCATTATAGATATAGATGAGTCATTTTGGAGCATCCTGAAGGATTTTTGATGTTCTAGACGAAAATCACACCCAAAACCATCACCTGATCCTTCCCAACCCCCAAAATCGATCAAGACTTCAAAATAGATACTTGACATGTACTAGAAAAAGATACTCCTAATCAAGATCTATCATTATAGATATAGATGAGTCATTTTGGAGCATCCTGAAGGATTTTTGATGTTCTAGACGAAAATCAAATCACACCCAAAACCATCACCTGATCCTTCCCAACCCCCAAAATCGATCAAGACTTCAAAATAGATACTTGACATGTACTAGAAAAAGATACTCCTAATCAAGATCTATCATTATAGATATAGATGAGTCATTTTGGAGCATCCTGAAGGATTTTTGATGTTCTAGACGAAAATCAAATCACACCCAAAACCATCACCTGATCCTTCCCAACCCCCAAAATCGATCAAGACTTCAAAATAGATACTTGACATGTACTAGAAAAAGATACTCCTAATCAAGATCTATCATTATAGATATAGATGAGTCATTTTGGAGCATCCTGAAGGATTTTTGATGTTCTAGACGAAAATCAAATCACACCCAAAACCATCACCTGATCCTTCCCAACCCCCAAAATCGATCAAGACTTCAAAATAGATACTTGACATGTACTAGAAAAAGATACTCCTAATCAAGATCTATCATTATAGATATAGATGAGTCATTTTGGAGCATCCTGAAGGATTTTTGATGTTCTAGACGAAAATCAAATCACACCCAAAACCATCACCTGATCCTTCCCAACCCCCAAAATCGATCAAGACTTCAAAATAGATACTTGACATGTACTAGAAAAAGATACTCCTAATCAAGATCTATCATTATAGATATAGATGAGTCATTTTGGAGCATCCTGAAGGATTTTTGATGTTCTAGACGAAAATCAAATCACACCCAAAACCATCACCTGATCCTTCCCAACCCCCAAAATCGATCAAGACTTCAAAATAGATACTTGACATGTACTAGAAAAAGATACTTCTAATCAAGATCTATCATTATAGATATAGATGAGTCATTTTGGAGCATCCTGAAGGATTTTTGATGTTCTAGACGAAAATCAAATCACACCCAAAACCATCACCTGATCCTTCCCAACCCCCAAAATCGATCAAGACTTCTAAATAGATACTTGACATGTACTAGAAAAAGATACTCCTAATCAAGATCTATCATTAAAGATATAGATGAGTCATTTTGGAGCATCCTGAAGGATTTTTGATGTTCTAGACGAAAATCAAATCACACCCAAAACCATCACCTGATCCTTCCCAACCCCCAAAATCGATCAAGACTTCAAAATAGATACTTGACATGTACTAGAAAAAGATACTCCTAATCAAGATCTATCATTATAGATATAGATGAGTCATTTTGGAGCATCCTGAAGGATTTTTGATGTTCTAGACGAAAATCAAATCACACCCAAAACCATCACCTGATCCTTCCCAACCCCCAAAATCGATCAAGACTTCAAAATAGATACTTGACATGTACTAGAAAAAGATACTCCTAATCAAGATCTATCATTATAGATATAGATGAGTCATTTTGGAGCATCCTGAAGGATTTTTGATGTTCTAGACGAAAATCAAATCACACCCAAAACCATCACCTGATCCTTCCCAACCCCCAAAATCGATCAAGACTTCAAAATAGATACTTGACATGTACTAGAAAAAGATACTCCTAATCAAGATCTATCATTATAGATATAGATGAGTCATTTTGGAGCATCCTGAAGGATTTTTGATGTTCTAGACGAAAATCAAATCACACCCAAAACCATCACCTGATCCTTCCCAACCCCCAAAATCGATCAAGACTTCAAAATAGATACTTGACATGTACTATAAAAAGATACTCCTAATCAAGATCTATCATTATAGATATAGATGAGTCATTTTGGAGCATCCTGAAGGATTTTTGATGTTCTAGACGAAAATCAAATCACACCCAAGACCATCACCTGATCCTTCCCAACCCCCGAAATCGATCAAGACTTCAAAATAGATACTTGACATGTACTAGAAAAAGATACTCCTAATCAAGATCTATCATTATAGATATAGATGAGTCATTTTGGAGCATCCTGAAGGATTTTTGATGTTCTAGACGAAAATCAAATCACACCCAAAACCATCACCTGATCCTTTCCAACCCCCAAAATCGATCAAAAGCTCAAAATAGATACTTGACATGTACTAGAAAAAGATACTCCTAATCAAGATCTATCATTATAGATATAGATGAGTCATTTTGGAGCATCCTGAAGGATTTTTGATGTTCTAGACGAAAATCAAATCACACCCAAAACCATCACCTGATCCTTCCCAACCCCCAAAATCGATCAAGACTTCAAAATAGATACTTGACATGTATTAGAAAAAGATACTCCTAATCAAGATCTATCATTATAGATATAGATGAGTCATTTTGGAGCATCCTGAAGGATTTTTGATGTTCTAGACGAAAATCAAATCACACCCAAAACCATCACCTGATCCTTCCCAACCCCCAAAATCGATCAAGACTTCAAAATAGATACTTGACATGTACTAGAAAAAGATACTCCTAATCAAGATCTATCATTATAGATATAGATGAGTCATTTTGGAGCATCCTGAAGGATTTTTGATGTTCTAGACGAAAATCAAATCACACCCAAAACCATCACCTGATCCTTCCCAACCCCCAAAATCGATCAAGACTTCAAAATAGATACTTGACATGTTCTAGAAAAAGATACTCCTAATCAAGATCTATCATTATAGATATAGATGAGTCATTTTGGAGCATCCTGAAGGATTTTTGATGTTCTAGACGAAAATCAAATCACACCCAAAACCATCACCTGATCCTTCCCAACCCCCAAAATCGATCAAGACTTCAAAATAGATACTTGACATGTACTAGAAAAAGATACTCCTAATCAAGATCTATCATTATAGATATAGATGAGTCATTTTGGAGCATCCTGAAGGATTTTTGATGTTCTAGACGAAAATCAAATCACACCCAAAACCATCACCTGATCCTTCCCAACCCCCAAAATCGATCAAGACTTCAAAATAGATACTTGACATGTACTAGAAAAAGATACTCCTAATCAAGATCTATCATTATAGATATAGATGAGTCATTTTGGAGCATCCTGAAGGATTTTTGATGTTCTAGACGAAAATCAAATCACACCCAAAACCATCACCTGATCCTTCCCAACCCCCAAAATCGATCAAGACTTCAAAATAGATACTTGACATGTACTAGAAAAAGATACTCCTAATCAAGATCTATCATTATAGATATAGATGAGTCATTTTGGAGCATCCTGAAGGATTTTTGATGTTCTAGACGAAAATCAAATCACACCCAAAACCATCACCTGATCCTTCCCAACCCCCAAAATCGATCAAGACTTCAAAATAGATACTTGACATGTACTAGAAAAAGATACTCCTAATCAAGATCTATCATTATAGATATAGATGAGTCATTTTGGAGCATCCTGAAGGATTTTTGATGTTCTAGACGAAAATCAAATCACACCCAAAACCATCACCTGATCTTTCCCAACCCCCAAAATCGATCAAGACTTCAAAATAGATACTTGACATGTACTAGAAAAAGATACTCCTAATCAAGATCTATCATTACAGATATAGATGAGTCATTTTGGAGCATCCTGAAGGATTTTTGATGTTCTAGACGAAAATCAAATCACACCCAAAACCATCACCTGATCCTTCCCAACCCCCAAAATCGATCAAGACTTCAAAATAGATACTTGACATGTACTAGAAAAAGATACTCCTAATCAAGATCTATCATTATAGATATAGATGAGTCATTTTGGAGCATCCTGAAGGATTTTTGATGTTCTAGACGAAAATCAAATCACACCCAAAACCATCACCTGATCCTTCCCAACCCCCAAAATCGATCAAGACTTCAAAATAGATACTTGACATGTACTAGAAAAAGATACTCCTAATCAAGATCTATCATTATAGATATAGATGAGTCATTTTGGAGCATCCTGAAGGATTTTTGATGTTCTAGACGAAAATCAAATCACACCCAAAACCATCACCTGATCCTTCCCAACCCCCAAAATCGATCAAGACTTCAAAATAGATACTTGACATGTACTAGAAAAAGATACTCCTAATCAAGATCTATCATTATAGATATAGATGAGTCATTTTGGAGCATCCTGAAGGATTTTTGATGTTCTAGACGAAAATCAAATCACACCCAAAACCATCACCTGATCCTTCCCAACCCCCAAAATCGATCAAGACTTCAAAATAGATACTTGACATGTACTAGAAAAAGATACTCCTAATCAAGATCTATCATTATAGATATAGATGAGTCATTTTGGAGCATCCTGAAGGATTTTTGATGTTCTAGACGAAAATCAAATCACACCCAAAACCATCACCTGATCCTTCCCAACCCCCCAAAATCGATCAAGACTTCAAAAAAGATACTTGACATGTACTAGAAAAAGATACTCCTAATCAAGATCTATCATTATGGATATAGATGAGTCATTTTGGAGCATCCTGAAGGATTTTTGATGTTCTAGACGAAAATCAAATCACACCCAAAACCATCACCTGATCCTTCCCAACCCCCAAAATCGATCAAGACTTCAAAATAGATACTTGACATGTATTAGAAAAAGATACTCCTAATCAAGATCTATCATTATAGATATAGATGAGTCATTTTGGAGCATCCTGAAGGATTTTTGATGTTCTAGACGAAAATCAAATCACACCCAAAACCATCACCTGATCCTTCCCAACCCCCAAAATCGATCAAGACTTCAAAATAGATACTTGACATGTACTAGAAAAAGATACTCCTAATCAAGATCTATCATTATAGATATAGATGAGTCATTTTGGAGCATCCTGAAGGATTTTTGATGTTCTAGACGAAAATCAAATCACACCCAAAACCATCACCTGATCCTTCCCAACCCCCAAAATCGATCAAGACTTCAAAAAAGATACTTGACATGTACTAGAAAAAGATACTCCTAATCAAGATATATCATTATAGATATAGATGAGTCATTTTGGAGCATCCTGAAGGATTTTTGATGTTCTAGACGAAAATCAAACCACACCCAAAACCATCACCTGATCCTTCCCAACCCCCAAAATCGATCAAGACTTCAAAATAGATACTTGACATGTACTAGAAAAAGATACTCCTAATCAAGATCTATCATTATAGATATAGATGAGTCATTTTGGAGCATCCTGAAGGATTGT
>NW_026605771.1:0-19897 GCF_945859685.1 Eupeodes corollae | reverse complement strand
CCTAATCAAGATCTATCATTATAGATATAGATGAGTCATTTTGGAGCATCCTGAAGGATTTTTGATGTTCTAGACGAAAATCAAATCACACCCAAAACCATCACCTGATCCTTCCCAACCCCCAAAATCGATCAAGACTTCAAAATAAATACTTGACATGTACTAGAAAAAGATACTCCTAATCAAGATCTATCATTATAGATATAGATGAGTCATTTTGGAGCATCCTGAAGGATTTTTGATGTTCTAGACGAAAATCAAATCACACCCAAAACCATCACCTGATCCTTCCCAACCCCCAAAATCGATCAAGACTTCAAAATAGATACTTGACATGTACTAGAAAAAGATACTCCTAATCAAGATCTATCATTATAGATATAGATGAGTCATTTTGGAGCATCCTGAAGGATTTTTGATGTTCTAGACGAAAATCAAATCACACCCAAAACCATCACCTGATCCTTCCCAACCCCCAAAATCGATCAAGACTTCAAAATAGAAACTTGACATGTACTAGAAAAAGATACTCCTAATCAAGATCTATCATTATAGATATAGATGAGTCATTTTGGAGCATCCTGAAGGATTTTTGATGTTCTAGACGAAAATCAAATCACACCCAAAACCATCACCTGATCCTTCACAACCCCCAAAATCGATCAAGACTTCAAAATAGATACTTGACATGTACTAGAAAAAGATACTCCTAATCAAGATCTATCATTATAGATATGGATGAGTCATTTTGGAGCATCCTGAAGGATTTTTGATGTTCTAGACGAAAATCAAATCACACCCAAAACCATCACCTGATCCTTCCCAACCCCCAAAATCGATCAAGACTTCAAAATAGATACTTGACATGTACTAGAAAAAGATACTCCTAATCAAGATCTATCATTATAGATATAGATGAGTCATTTTGGAGCATCCTGAAGGATTTTTGATGTTCTAGACGAAAATCAAATCACACCCAAAACCATCACCTGATCCTTCCCAACCCCCAAAATCGATCAAGACTTCAAAATAGATACTTGACATGTACTAGAAAAAGATACTCCTAATCAAGATCTATCATTATAGATATAGATGAGTCATTTTGGAGCATCCTGAAGGATGTTTGATGTTCTAGACGAAAATCAAATCACACCCAAAACCATCACCTGATCCTTCACAACCCCCAAAATCGATCAAGACTTCAAAATAGATACTTGACATGTACTAGAAAAAGATACTCCTAATTAAGATCTATCATTATAGATATGGATGAGTCATTTTGGAGCATCCTGAAGGATTTTTGATGTTCTAGACGAAAATCAAATCACACCCAAAACCATCACCTGATCCTTCCCAACCCCCAAAATCGATCAAGACTTCAAAATAGATACTTGACATGTACTAGAAAAAGATACTCCTAATCAAGATCTATCATTATTGATATAGATGAGTCACTTTGGAGCATCCTGAAGGATTTTTGATGTTCTAGACGAAAATCAAATCACACCCAAAACCATCACCTGATCCTTCAAAACCCCCAAAATCGATCAAGACTTCAAAATAGATACTTGACATGTACTAGAAAAAGATACTCCTAATCAAGATCTATCATTATAGATATAGATGAGTCATTTTGGAGCATCCTGAAGGATTTTTGATGTTCTAGACGAAAATCAAATCACACCCAAAACCATCACCTGATCCTTCCCAACCCCCAAAATCGATCAAGACTTCAAAATAGATACTTGACATGTACAAAAAAAAGATACTCCTAATCAAGATCTATCATTATAGACATAGATGAGTCATTTTGGAGCATCCTGAAGGATTTTTGATGTTCTAGACGAAAATAAAATCACACCCAAAACCATCACCTGATCTTTCCCAACCCCCAAAATCGATCAAGACTTCAAAATAGATACTTGACATGTACTAGAAAAAGATACTCCTAATCAAGATCTATCATTATAGATATAGATGAGTCATTTTGGAGCATCCTGAAGGATTTTTGATGTTCTAGACGAAAATCAAATCACACCCAAAACCATCACCTGATCCTTCCCAACCCCCAAAATCGATCAAGACTTCAAAATAGATACTTGACATGTACTAGAAAAAGATACTCCTAATCAAGATCTATCATTATAGATATAGATGAGTCATTTTGGAGCGTCCTGAAGGATTTTTGATGTTCTAGACGAAAATCAAATCACACCCAAAACCATCACCTGATCCTTCCCAACCCCCAAAATCGATCAAGACTTCAAAATAGATACTTGACATGTACTAGAAAAAGATACTCCTAATCAAGATCTATCATTATAGATATAGATGAGTCATTTTGGAGCATCCTGAAGGATTTTTGATGTTCTAGACGAAAATCAAATCACATCCAAAACCATCACCTGATCCTTCCCAACCCCCAAAATCGATCAAGACTTCAAAATAGATACTTGACATGTACTAGAAAAAGATACTCCTAATCAAGATCTATCATTATAGATATAGATGAGTCATTTTGGAGCATCCTGAAGGATTTTTGATGTTTCTAGACGAAAATCAAATCACACCCAAAACCATCACCTGATCCTTCCCAACCCCCAAAATCGATCAAGACTTCAAAAAAGATACTTGACATGTACTAGAAAAAGATACTCCTAATCAAGATCTATCATTATAGATATAGATGAGTCATTTTGAAGCATCCTGAAGGATTTTTGATGTTCTAGACGAAAATCAAATCACACCCAAAACCATCACCTGATCCTTCCCAACCCCCAAAATCGATCAAGACTTCAAAATAGATACTTGACATGTACTAGAAAAAGATACTCCTAATCAAGATCTATCATTATAGATATAGATGAGTCATTTTGGAGCATCCTGAAGGATTTTTGATGTTCTAGACGAAAATCAAATCACACCCAAAACCATCACCTGATCCTCCCAACCCCCAAAATCGATCAAGACTTCAAAATAGATACTTGACATGTACTAGAAAAAGATACTCCTAATCAAGATCTATCATTATAGATATAGATGAGTCATTTTGGAGCATCCTGAAGGATTTTTGATGTTCTAGACGAAAATCAAATCACACCCAAAACCATCACCTGATCCTTCCCAACCCCCAAAATCGATCAAGACTTCAAAATAGATACTTGACATGTACTAGAAAAAGATACTCCTAATCAAGATCTATCATTATAGATATAGATGAGTCATTTTGGAGCATCCTGAAGGATTTTTGATGTTCTAGACGAAAATCAAATCACACCCAAAACCATCACCTGATCCTTCCCAACCCCCAAAATCGATCAAGACTTCAAAATAGATACTTGACATGTACTAGAAAAAGATACTCCTAATCAAGATCTATCATTATAGATATAGATGAGTCATTTTGGAGCATCCTGAAGGATTTTTGATGTTCTAGACGAAAATCAAATCACACCCAAAACCATCACCTGATCCTTCCCAACCCCCAAAATCGATCAAGACTTCAAAATAGATACTTGACATGTACTAGAAAAAGATACTCCTAATCAAGATCTATCATTATAGATATAGATGAGTCATTTTGGAGCATCCTGAAGGATTTTTTGATGTTCTAGACGAAAATCAAATCACACCCAAAACCATCACCTGATCCTTCCCAACCCCCAAAATCGATCAAGACTTCAAAATAGATACTTGACATGTACTAGAAAAAGATACTCCTAATCAAGATCTATCATTATAGATATAGATGAGTCATTTTGGAGCATCCTGAAGGATTTTTGATGTTCTAGACGAAAATCAAATCACACCCAAAACCATCACCTGATCCTTCCCAACCCCCAAAATCGATCAAGACTTCAAAATAGATACTTGACATGTACTAGAAAAAGATACTCCTAATCAAGATCTATCATTATAGATATAGATGAGTCATTTTGGAGCATCCTGAAGGATTTTTGATGTTCTAGACGAAAATCAAATCACACCCAAAACCATCACATGATCCTTCCCAACCCCCAAAATCTATCAAGACTTCAAATAGATACTTGACATGTACTAGAAAAAGATACTCCTAATCAAGATCTATCATTATAGATATAGATGAGTCATTTTGGAGCATCCTGAAGGATTTTTGATGTTCTAGACGAAAATAAAATCACACCCAAAACCATCACCTGATCCTTCCCAACCCCCAAAATCGATCAAGACTTCAAAATAGAAACTTGACATGTACTAGAAAAAGATACTCCTAATCAAGATCTATCATTATAGATATAGATGAGTCATTTTGGAGCATCCTGAAGGATTTTTGATGTTCTAGACGAAAATCAAATCACACCCAAAACCATCACCTGATCCTTCCCAACCCCCAAAATCGATCAAGACTTCAAAATAGATACTTGACATGTACTAGAAAAAGATACTCCTAATCAAGATCTATCATTATAGATATAGCTGAGTCATTTTGGAGCATCCTGAAGGATTTTTGATGTTCTAGACGAAAATAAAATCACACCCAAAACCATCACCTGATCCTTCCCAACCCCCAAAATCGATCAAGACCTTCAAAATAGATACTTGACATGAACTAGAAAAAGATACTCCTAATCAAGATCTATCATTATAGATATAGATGAGTCATTTTGGAGCATCCTGAAGGATTTTTGATGTTCTAGACGAAAATCAAATCACACCCAAAACCATCACCTGATCCTTCCCAACCCCCAAAATCGATCAAGACTTCAAAATAGATACTTGACATGTACTAGAAAAAAGATACTCCTAATCAAGATCTATCATTATAGATATAGATGAGTCATTTTGGAGCATCCTGAAGAATTTTTGATGTTCTAGACGAAAATCAAATCACACCCAAAACCATCACCTGATCCTTCCCAACCCCCAAAATCGATCAAGACTTCAAAATAGATACTTGACATGTACTAGAAAAAGATACTCCTAATCAAGATCTATCATTATAGATATAGATGAGTCATTTTTGGAGCATCCTGAAGGATTTTTGATGTTCTAGACGAAAATCAAATCACACCCAAAACCATCACCTGATCCTTCCCAACCCCCAAAATCGATCAAGACTTCAAAATAGATACT
Organism: Eupeodes corollae; assembly: GCF_945859685.1. Lineage (NCBI taxonomy): Eukaryota > Metazoa > Arthropoda > Insecta > Diptera > Syrphidae > Eupeodes > Eupeodes corollae. The sequence goes on along the minus strand of NW_026605771.1, from coordinate 14,785 downwards.
TGACATGTACTAGAAAAAGATACTCCTAATCAAGATCTATCATTATAGATATAGATGAGTCATTTTGGAGCATCCTGAAGGATTTTTGATGTTCTAGACGAAAATCAAATCACACCCAAAACCATCACCTGATCCTTCCCAACCCCCAAAATCGATCAAGACTTCAAAATAGATACTTGACATGTACTAGAAAAAGATACTCCTAATCAAGATCTATCATTATAGATATAGATGAGTCATTTTGGAGCATCCTGAAGGATTTTTGATGTTCTAGACGAAAATCAAATCACACCCAAAACCATCACCTGATCCTTCCCAACCCCCAAAATCGAATCAAGACTTCAAAATAGATACTTGACATGTACTAGAAAAAGATACTCCTAATCAAGATCTATCATTATAGATATAGATGAGGCATTTTGGAGCATCCTGAAGGATTTTTGATGTTCTAGACGAAAATCAAATCACACCCAAAACCATCACCTGATCCTTCCCAACCCCCAAAATCGATCAAGACTTCAAAATAGATACTTGACATGTACTAGAAAAAGATACTCCTAATCAAGATCTATCATTATAGATATAGATGAGTCATTTTGGAGCATCCTGAAGGATTTTTGATGTTCTAGACGAAAATCAAATCACACCCAAAACCATCACCTGATCCTTCCCAACCCCCAAAATCGATCAAGACTTCAAAATAGATACTTGACATGTACTAGAAAAAGATACTCCTAATCAAGATCTATCATTATAGATATAGATGAGTCATTTTGGAGCATCCTGAAGGATTTTTGATGTTCTAGACGAAAATCAAATCACACCCAAAACCATCACCTGATCCTTCCCAACCCCCAAAATCGATCAAGACTTCAAAATAGATACTTGACATGTACTAGAAAAAGATACTCCTAATCAAGATCTATCATTATAGATATAGATGAGTCATTTTGGAGCATCCTGAAGGATTTTTGATGTTCTAGACGAAAATCAAATCATACCCAAAAACTATCACCTGATCCTTCCCAACCCCCAAAATCGATCAAGACTTCAAAATAGATACTTGACATGTACTAGAAAAAGATACTCCTAATCAAGATCTATCATTATAGATATAGATGAGTCATTTTGGAGCATCCTGAAGGATTTTTGATGTTCTAGACGAAAATAAAATCACACCCAAAACCATCACCTGATCCTTCCCAACCCCCAAAATCGATCAAGACTTCAAAATAGATACTTGACATGTACTAGAAAAAGATACTCCTAATCAAGATCTATCATTATAGATATAGATGAGTCATTTTGGAGCATCCTGAAGGATTTTTGATGTTCTAGACGAAAATCAAATCACACCCAAAACCATCACCTGATCCTTCCCAACCCCCAAAATCGATCAAGACTTCAAAATAGATACTTGACATGTACTAGAAAAAGATACCCCTAATCAGGATCTATCATTATAGATATAGATGAGTCATTTTGGAGCGTCCTGAAGGATTTTTGATGTTCTAGACGAAAATCAAATCACACCCAAAACCATCACCTGATCCTTCCCAACCCCCAAAATCGATCAAGACTTCAAAATAGATACTTGACATGTACTAGAAAAAGATACTCCTAATCAAGATCTATCATTATAGATATAGATGAGTCATTTTGGAGCATCCTGAAGGATTTTTGATGTTCTAGACGAAAATCAAATCACACCCAAAACCATCACCTGATCCTTCCCAACCCCCAAAATCGATCAAGACTTCAAAATAGATACTTGACATGTACTAGAAAAAGATACTCCTAATCAAGATCTATCATTATAGATATAGATGAGTCATTTTGGAGCATCCTGAAGGATTTTTGATGTTCTAGACGAAAATCAAATCACACCCAAAACCATCACCTGATCCTTCCCAACCCCCAAAATCGATCAAGACTTCAAAAAAGATACTTGACATGAAAATCAAATCACACCCAAAACCATCACCTGATCCTTCCAACCCCCAAAATCGATCAAGACTTCAAAATAGATACTTGACATGTACTAGAAAAAGATACTCCTAATCAAGATCTATCATTATAGATATAGATGAGTCATTTTGGAGCATCCTGAAGTATTTTTGATGTTCTAGACGAAAATCAAATCACACCCAAAACCATCACCTGATCCTTCCCAACCCCCAAAATCGATCAAGACTTCAAAATAGATACTTGACATGTACTAGAAAAAGATACTCCTAATGAAGATCTATCATTATAGATATAGATGAGTCATTTTGGAGCATCCTGAAGGATTTTTGATGTTCTAGACGAAAATCAAATCACACCCAAAACCATCAGCTGATCCTTCCTAGCCCCCAAAATCGATCAAGACTTCAAAATAGATACTTGACATGTACTAGAAAAAGATACTCCTAATCAAGATCTATCATTATAGATATAGATGAGTCATTTTGGAGCATCCTGAAGGATTTTTGATGTTCTAGACGAAAATCAAATCACACCCAAAACCATCACCTGATCCTTCCCAACCCCCAAAATCGATCAAGACTTCAAAATAGATACTTGACATGTACTAGAAAAAGATACTCCTAATCAAGATCTATCATTATAGATATAGATGAGTCATTTTGGAGCATCCTGAAGGATTTTTGATGTTCTAGACGAAAATCAAATCACACCCAAAACCATCACCTGATCCTTCCCAACCCCCAAAATCGATCAAGACTTCAAAATAGATACTTGACATGTACTAGAAAAAGATACTCCTAATCAAGATCTATCATTATAGATATAGATGAGTCATTTTGGAGCATCCTGAAGGATTTTTGATGTTCTAGACGAAAATCAAATCACACCCAAAACCATCACCTGATCCTTCCCAACCCCCAAAATACTAGAAAAAGATACTCCTAATCAAGATCTATCATTATAGATATAGATGAGTCATTTTGGAGCATCCTGAAGGATTTTTGATGTTCTAGACGAAAATCAAATCACACCCAAAACCATCACCTGATCCTTCCCAACCACCAAAATCGATTAAGACTTCAAAATAGATACTTGACATGTACTAGAAAAAGATACTCCTAATCAAGATCTATCATTATAGATATAGATGAGTCATTTTGGAGCATCCTGAAGGATTTTTGATGTTCTAGACGAAAATCAAATCACACCCAAAACCATCACCTGATCCTTCCCAACCCCCAAAATCGATCAAGACTTCAAAATAGATACTTGACATGTACTAGAAAAAGATACTCCTAATCAAGATCTATCATTATAGATATAGATGAGTCATTTTGGAGCATCCTGAAGGATTTTTGATGTTCTAGACGAAAATCAAATCACACCCAAAACCATCACCTGATCCTTCCCAACCCCCAAAATCGATCAAGACTTCAAAATAGATACTTGACATGTACTAGAAAAAGATACTCCTAATCAAGATCTATCATTATAGATATAGATGAGTCATTTTGGAGCATCCTGAAGGATTTTTGATGTTCTAGACGAAAATCAAATCACACCCAAAACCATCACCTGATCCTTCCCAACCCCCAAAATCGATCAAGACTTCAAAATAGATACTTGACATGTACTAGAAAAAGATACTCCTAATCAAGATCTATCATTATAGATATAGATGAGTCATTTTGGAGCATCCTGAAGGATTTTTGATGTTCTAGACGAAAATCAAATCACACCCAAAACCATCACCTGATCCTTCCCAACCCCCAAAATCGATCAAGACTTCAAAATAGATACTTGACATGTACTAGAAAAAGATACTCCTAATCAAGATCTATCATTATAGATATAGATGAGTCATTTTGGAGCATCCTGAAGGATTTTTGATGTTCTAGACGAAAATCAAATCACACCCAAAACCATCACCTGATCCTTCCCAACCCCCAAAATCGATCAAGACTTCAAAATAGATACTTGACACGTACTAGAAAAAGATACTCCTAATCAAGATCTATCATTATAGATATAGATGAGTCATTTTGGAGCATCCTGAAGGATTTTTGATGTTCTAGACGAAAATAAAATCACACCCAAAACCATCACCTGATCCTTCCCAACCCCCAAAATCGATCAAGACTTCAAAATAGATACTTGACATGTACTAGAAAAAGATACTCCTAATCAAGATCTATCATTATAGATATAGATGAGTCATTTTGGAGCATCCTGAAGGATTTTTGATGTTCTAGACGAAAATCAAATCACACCCAAAACCATCACCTGATCCTTCCCAACCCCCAAAATCGATCAAGACTTCAAAATAGATACTTGACATGTACTAGAAAAAGATACTCCTAATCAAGATCTATCATTATAGATATAGATGAGTCATTTTGGAGCATCCTGAAGGATTTTTGATGTTCTAGACGAAAATCAAATCACACCCAAAACCATCACCTGATCCTTCCCAACCCCCAAAATCGATCAAGACTTCAAAATAGATACTTGACATGTACTAGAAAAAGATACTCCTAATCAAGATCTATCATTATAGATATAGATGAGTCATTTTGGAGCATCCTGAAGGATTTTTGATTTTCTAGACGAAAATCAAATCACACCCAAAACCATCACCTGATCCTTCCCAACCCCCAAAATCGATCAAGACTTCAAAATAGATACTTGACATGTTCTAGAAAAAGATACTCCTAATCAAGATCTATCATTATAGATATAGATGAGTCATTTTGGAGCATCCTGAAGGATTTTTGATGTTCTAGACGAAAATCAAATCACACCCAAAACCATCACCTGATCCTTCCCAACCCCCAAAATCGATCAAGACTTCAAAATAGATACTTGACATGTACAAGAAAAAGATACTCCTAATCAAGATCTATCATTATAGATATAGATGAGTCATTTTGGAGCATCCTGAAGGATTTTTGATGTTCTAGACGAAAATCAAATCACACCCAAAACCATCACCTGATCCTTCCCAACCCCCAAAATCGATCAAGACTTCAAAATAGATACTTGACATGTGCTAGAAAAAGATACTCCTAATCAAGATCTATCATTATAGATATAGATGAGTCATTTTGGAGCATCCTGAAGGATTTTTGATGTTCTAGACGAAAATCAAATCACACCCAAAACCATCACCTGATCCTTCCCAACCCCCAAAATCGATCAAGACTTCAAAATAGATACTTGACATGTACTAGAAAAAGATACTCCTAATCAAGATCTATCATTATAGATATAGATGAGTCATTTTGGAGCATCCTGAAGGATTTTTGATGTTCTAGACAAAAATCAAATCACACCCAAAACCATCACCTGATCCTTCCCAACCCCCAAAATCGATCAAGACTTCAAAATAGATACTTGACATGTACTAGAAAAAGATACTCCTAATCAAGATCTATCATTATAGATATAGATGAGTCATTTTGGAGCATCCTGAAGGATTTTTGATGTTCTAGACGAAAATCAAATCACACCCAAAACCATCACCTGATCCTTCCCAACCCCCAAAATCGATCAAGACTTCAAAATAGATACTTGACATGTACTAGAAAAAGATACTCCTAATCAAGATCTATCATTATAGATATAGATGAGTCATTTTGGAGCATCCTGAAGGATTTTTGATGTTCTAGACGAAAATCAAATCACACCCAGAACCATCACCTGATCCTTCCCAACCCCCAAAATCGATCAAGACTTCAAAATAGATACTTGACATGTACTAGAAAAAGATACTCCTAATCAAGATCTATCATTATAGATATAGATGAGTCATTTTGGAGCATCCTGAAGGATTTTTGATGTTCTAGACGAAAATCAAATCACACCCAAAACCATCACCTGATCCTTCCCAACCCCCAAAATCGATCAAGACTTCAAAATAGATACTTGACATGTACTAGAAAAAGATACTCCTAATCAAGATCTATCATTATCATGGTGTGATCAAATCACACCCAAAACCATCACCTGATCCTTCCTAGCCCCCAAAATCGATCAAGACTTCAAAATAGATACTTGACATGTACTAGAAAAAGATACTCCTAATCAAGATCTATCATTATAGATATAGATGAGTCATTTTGGAGCATCCTGAAGGATTTTTGATGTTCTAGACGAAAATCAAATCACACCCAAAACCATCACCTGATCCTTCCCAACCCCCAAAATCGATCAAGACTTCAAAATAGATACTTGACATGTACTAGAAAAAGATACTCCTAATCAAGATCTATCATTATAGATATAGATGAGTCATTTTGGAGCATCCTGAAGGATTTTTGATTTTCTAGACGAAAATCAAATCACACCCAAAACCATCACCTGATCCTTCCCAACCCCCAAAATCGATCAAGACTTCAAAATAGATACTTGACATGTACTAGAAAAAGATACTCCTAATCAAGATCTATCATTATAGATATAGATGAGTCATTTTGGAGCATCCTGAAGGATTTTTGATGTTCTAGACGAAAATCAAATCACACCCAAAACCATCACCTGATCCTTCCCAACCCCCAAAATCGATCAAGACTTCAAAATAGATACTTGACATGTACTAGAAAAAGATACTCCTAATCAAGATCTATCATTATAGATATAGATGAGTCATTTTGGAGCATCCTGAAGGATTTTTGATGTTCTAGACGAAAATCAAATCACACCCAAAACCATCACCTGATCCTTCCCAACCCCCAAAATCGATCAAGACTTCAATATAGATACTTGACATGTACTAGAAAAAGATACTCCTAATCAAGATCTATCATTATAGATATAGATGAGTCATTTTGGAGCATCCTGAAGGATTTTTGATGTTCTAGACGAAAATCAAATCACACCCAAAACCATCACCTGATCCTTCCCAACCCCCAAAATCGATCAAGACTTCAAAATAGATACTTGACATGTGCTAGAAAAAGATACTCCTAATCAAGATCTATCATTATAGATATAGATGAGTCATTTTGGAGCATCCTGAAGGATTTTTGATGTTCTAGACGAAAATCAAATCACACCCAAAACCATCACCTGATCCTTCCCAACCCCCAAAATCGATCAAGACTTCAAAATAGATACTTGACATGTACTAGAAAAAGATACTCCTAATCAAGATCTATCATTATAGATATAGATGAGTCATTTTGGAGCATCCTGAAGGATTTTTGATGTTCTAGACAAAAATCAAATCACACCCAAAACCATCACCTGATCCTTCCAACCCCCAAAATCGATCAAGACTTCAAAATAGATACTTGACATGTACTAGAAAAAGATACTCCTAATCAAGATCTATCATTATAGATATAGATGAGTCATTTTGGAGCATCCTGAAGGATTTTTGATGTTCTAGACGAAAATCAAATCACACCCAAAACCATCACCTGATCCTTCCCAACCCCCAAAATCGATCAAGACTTCAAAATAGATACTTGACATGTACTAGAAAAAGATACTCCTAATCAAGATCTATCATTATAGATATAGATGAGTCATTTTGGGGCATCCTGAAGGATTTTTGATGTTCTAGACGAAAATCAAATCACACCCAGAACCATCACCTGATCCTTCCCAACCCCCCAAAATCGATCAAGACTTCAAAATAGATACTTGACATGTACTAGAAAAAGATACTCCTAATCAAGATCTATCATTATAGATATAGATGAGTCATTTTGGAGCATCCTGAAGGATTTTTGATGTTCTAGACGAAAATCAAATCACACCCAAAACCATCACCTGATCCTTCCCAACCCCCAAAATCGATCAAGACTTCAAAATAGATACTTGACATGTACTAGAAAAAGATACTCCTAATCAAGATCTATCATTATAGATATAGATGAGTCATTTTGGAGCATCCTGAAGGATTTTTGATGTTCTAGACGAAAATCAAATCACACCCAAAACCATCACCTAATCCTTCCCAACCCCCAAAATCGATCAAGACTTCAAAATAGATACTTGACATGTACTAGAAAAAGATACTTCTAATCAAGATCTATCATTATAGATATAGATGAGTCGTTTTGGAGCATCCTGAAGGATTTTTGATGTTCTAGACGAAAAATCAAATCACACCCAAAACCATCACCTGATCCTTCCCAACCCCCAAAATCGATCAAGACTTCAAATAGCAAAATAGATACTTGACATGTACTAGAAAAAGATACTCCTAATCAAGATCTATCATTATAGATATAGATGAGTCATTTTGGAGCATCCTGAAGGATTTTTGATGTTCTAGACGAAAATCAAATCACACCCAAAACCATCACCTGATCCTTCCCAACCCCCAAAATCGATCAAGACTTCAAAATAGATACTTGACATGTACTAGAAAAAGATACTCCTAATCAAGATCTATCATTATAGATATAGATGAGTCATTTTGGAGCATCCTGAAGGATTTTTGATGTTCTAGACGAAAATCAAATCACACCCAAAACCATCACCTGATCCTTCCCAACCCCCAAAATCGATCAAGACTTCAAAATAGATACTTGACATGTACTAGAAAAAGATACTCCTAATCAAGATCTATCATTATAGATATAGATGAGTCATTTTGGAGCATCCTGAAGGATTTTTGATGTTCTAGACGAAAATCAAATCACACCCAAAACCATCACCTGATCCTTCCCAACCCCCAAAATCGATCAAGACTTCAAAATAGATACTTGACATGTACTAGAAAAAGATACTCCTAATCAAGATCTATCATTATAGATATAGATGAGTCATTTTGGAGCATCCTGAAGGATTTTTGATGTTCTAGACGAAAATCAAATCACACCCAAAACCATCACCTGATCCTTCCCAACCCCCAAAATCGATCAAGACTTCAAAATAGATACTTGACATGTACTAGAAAAAGATACTCCTAATCAAGATCTATCATTATAGATATAGATGAGTCATTTTGGAGCATCCTGAAGGATTTTTGATGTTCTAGACGAAAATCAAATCACACCCAAAACCATCACCTGATCCTTCCCAACCCCCAAAATCGATCAAGACTTCAAAATAGATACTTGACATGTACTAGAAAAAGATACTCCTAATCAAGATCTATCATTATAGATATAGATGAGTCATTTTGGAGCATCCTGAAGGATTTTTGATGTTCTAGACGAAAATCAAATCATACCCAAAACCATCACCTGATCCTTCCCAACCCCCAAAATCGATCAAGACTTCAAAATAGATGCTTGACATGTACTAGAAAAAGATACTCCTAATCAAGATCTATCATTATAGATATAGATGAGTCATTTTGGAGCATCCTGAAGGATTTTTGATGTTCTAGACGAAAATCAAATCACACCCAAAACCATCACCTGATCCTTCCCAACCCCCAAAATCGACCAAGACTTCAAAATAGATACTTGACATGTACTAGAAAAAAGATACTCCTAATCAAGATCTATCATTATAGATATAGATGAGTCATTTTGGAGCATCCTGAAGGATTTTTGATGTTCTAGACGAAAATCAAATCACACCCAAAACCATCACCTGATCCTTCCTAGCCCCCAAAATCGATCAAGACTTCAAAATAGATACTTGACATGTACTAGAAAAAGATACTCCTAATCAAGATCTATCATTATAGATATAGATGAGTCATTTTGGAGCATCCTGAAGGATTTTTGATGTTCTAGACGAAAATCAAATCACACCCAAAACCATCACCTGATCCTTCCCAACCCCCAAAATCGATCAAGACTTCAAAATAGATACTTGACATGTACTAGAAAAAGATACTCCTAATCAAGATCTATCATTATAGATATAGATGAGTCATTTTGGAGCATCCTGAAGGATTTTTGATTTTCTAGACGAAAATCAAATCACACCCAAAACCATCACCTGATCCTTCCAACCCCCAAAATCGATCAAGACTTCAAAATAGATACTTGACATGTACTAGAAAAAGATACTCCTAATCAAGATCTATCATTATAGATATAGATGAGTCATTTTGGAGCATCCTGAAGGATTTTTGATGTTCTAGACGAAAATCAAATCACACCCAAAACCATCACCTGATCCTTCCCAACCCCCCAAAATCGATCAAGACTTCAAAATAGATACTTGACATGTACTAGAAAAAGATACTCCTAATCAAGATCTATCATTATAGATATAGATGAGTCATTTTGGAGCATCCTGAAGGATTTTTGATGTTCTAGACGAAAATCAAATCACACCCAAAACCATCACCTGATCCTTCCCAACCCCCAAAATCGATCAAGACTTCAAAATAGATACTTGACATGTACTAGAAAAAGATACTCCTAATCAAGATCTATCATTATAGATATAGATGAGTCATTTTTGGAGCATCCTGAAGGATTTTTGATGTTCTAGACGAAAATCAAATCACACCAGAACCATCACCTGATCCTTCCCAACCCCCAAAAATCGATCAAGACTTCAAAATAGATACTTGACATGTACTAGAAAAAGATACTCCTAATCAAGATCTATCATTATAGATATAGATGAGTCATTTTGGAGCATCCTGAAGGATTTTTGATGTTCTAGACGAAAATCAAATCACACCCAAAACCATCACCTGATCCTTCCCAACCCCCAAAATCGATCAAGACTTCAAAATAGATACTTGACATGTACTAGAAAAAGATACTCCTAATCAAGATCTATCATTACAGATATAGATGAGTCATTTTGGAGCATCCTGAAGGATTTTTGATGTTCTAGACGAAAATCAAATCACACCCAAAACCATCACCTGATCCTTCCCAACCCCCAAATCGATCAAGACTTCAAAATAGATACTTGACATGTACTAGAAAAAGATACTCCTAATCAAGATCTATCATTATAGATATAGATGAGTCATTTTGGAGCATCCTGAAGGATTTTTGATGTTCTAGACGAAAATCAAATCACACCCAGAACCATCACCTGATCCTTCCCAACCCCCAAAATCGATCAAGACTTCAAAATAGATACTTGACATGTACTAGAAAAAGATACTCCTAATCAATATCTATCATTATAGATATAGATGAGTCATTTTGGAGCATCCTGAAGGATTTTTGATGTTCTAGACGAAAATCAAATCTCACCCAAAACCATCACCTGATCCTTCCCAACCCCCAAAATCGATCAAGACTTCAAAATAGATACTTGACATGTACTAGAAAAAGATACTCCTAATCAAGATCTATCATTATAGATATAGATGAGTCATTTTGGAGCATCCTGAAGGATTTTTGATGTTCTAGACGAAAATCAAATCACACCCAAAACCATCACCTGATCCTTCCCAACCCCCAAAATCGATCAAGACTTCAAAATAGATACTTGACATGTACTAGAAAAAGATACTCCTAATCAAGATCTATCATTATAGATATAGATGAGTCATTTTGGAGCATCCTGAAGGATTTTTGATGTTCTAGACGAAAATCAAATCACACCCAAAACCATCACCTAATCCTCCCAACCCCCAAAATCGATCAAGGACTTCAAAATAGATACTTGGACATGTACTAGAAAAAGATACTCCTAATCAAGATCTATCATTATAGATATAGATGAGTCGTTTTGGAGCATCCTGAAGGATTTTTGATGTTCTAGACGAAAATCAAATCACACCCAAAACCATCACCTGATCCTTCCCAACCCCCAAAATCGATCAAGACTTCAAAATAGATACTTGACATGTACTAGAAAAAGATACTCCTAATCAAGATCTATCATTATAGATATAGATGAGTCGTTTTGGAGCACCCTGAAGGATTTTTGATGTTCTAGACGAAAATCAAATCACACCCAAAACCATCACCTGATCCTTCCTAGCCCCCAAAATCGATCAAGACTTCAAAATAGATACTTGACATGTACTAGAAAAAGATACTCCTAATCAAGATCTATCATTATAGATATAGATGAGTCATTTTGGAGCATCCTGAAGGATTTTTGATGTTCTAGACGAAAATCAAATCACACCCAAAACCATCACCTGATCCTTCCCAACCCCCAAAAATCGATCAAGACTTCAAAAACAGATACTTGACATGTACTAGAAAAAGATACTCCTAATCAAGATCTATCATTATAGATATAGATGAGTCATTTTGGAGCATCCTGAAGGATTTTTGATGTTCTAGACGAAAATCAAATCACACCCAAAACCATCACCTGATCCTTCCCAACCCCCAAAATCGATCAAGACTTCAAAATAGATACTTGACATGTACTACAAAAAGATACTCCTAATCAAGATCTATCATTATAGATATAGATGAGTCATTTTGGAGCATCCTGAAGGATTTTTGATGTTCTAGACGAAAATCAAATCACACCCAAAACCATCACTTGATCCTTCCCAACCACCAAAATCGATCAAGACTTCAAAAAAGATACTTGACATGTACTAGAAAAAGATACTCCTAATCAAGATCTATCATTATAGATATAGATGAGTCATTTTGGAGCATCCTTAAGGATTTTTGATGTTCTAGACGAAAATCAAATCACACCCAAAACCATCACCTGATCCTTCCCAACCACCAAAATCGATTAAGACTTCAAAATAGATACTTGACATGTACTAGAAAAAGATACTCCTAATCAAGATCTATCATTATAGATATAGATGAGTCATTTTGGAGCATCCTGAAGGATTTTTGATGTTCTAGACGAAAATCAAATCACACCCAAAACCATCACCTGATCCTTCCCAACCCCCAAAATCGATCAAGACTTCAAAATAGATACTTGACATGTACTAGAAAAAGATACTCCTAATCAAGATCTATCATTATAGATATAGATGAGTCATTTTGGAGCATCCTGAAGGATTTTTGATGTTCTAGACGAAAATCAAATCACACCCAAAACCATCACCTGATCCTTCCCAACCCCCAAAATCGATCAAGACTTCAAAATAGATACTTGACATGTACTAGAAAAAGATACTCCTAATCAAGATCTATCATTATAGATATAGATGAGTCATTTTGGAGCATCCTGAAGGATTTTTGATGTTCTAGACGAAAATCAAATCACACCCAAAACCATCACCTGATCCTTCCCAACCCCCAAAATCGATCAAGACTTCAAAATAGATACTTGACATGTACTAGAAAAAGATACTCCTAATCAAGATCTATCATTATAGATATAGATGAGTCATTTTGGAGCATCCTGAAGGATTTTTGATGTTCTAGACGAAAATCAAATCACACCCAAAACCATCACCTGATCCTTCCCAACCCCCAAAATCGATCAAGACTTCAAAATAGATACTTGACATGTACTAGAAAAAGATACTCCTAATCAAGATCTATCATTATAGATATAGATGAGTCATTTTGGAGCATCCTGAAGGATTTTTGATGTTCTAGACGAAAATCAAATCACACCCAAAACCATCACCTGATCCTTCCCAACCCCCAAAATCGATCAAGACTTCAAAATAGATACTTGACACGTACTAGAAAAAGATACTCCTAATCAAGATCTATCATTATAGATATAGATGAGTCATTTTGGAGCATCCTGAAGGATTTTTGATGTTCTAGACGAAAATCAAATCACACCCAAAACCATCACCTGATCCTTCCCAACCCCCAAAATCGATCAAGACTTCAAAATAGATACTTGACATGTACTAGAAAAAGATACTCCTAATCAAGATCTATCATTATAGATATAGATGAGTCATTTTGGAGCATCCTGAAGGATTTTTGATGTTCTAGACGAAAATCAAATCACACCCAAAACCATCACCTGATCCTTCCCAACCCCCAAAATCGATCAAGACTTCAAAATAGATACTTGACATGTACTAGAAAAAGATACTCCTAATCAAGATCTATCATTATAGATATAGATGAGTCATTTTGGAGCATCCTGAAGGATTTTTGATGTTCTAGACGAAAATCAAATCACACCCAAAACCATCACCTGATCCTTCCCAACCCCCAAAATCGATCAAGACTTCAAAATAGATACTTGACATGTACTAGAAAAAGATACTCCTAATCAAGATCTATCATTATAGATATAGATGAGTCATTTTGGAGCATCCTGAAGGATTTTTGATGTTCTAGACGAAAATCAAATCACACCCAAAACCATCACCTGATCCTTCCCAACCCCCAAAATCGATCAAGACTTCAAAATAGATACTTGACATGTACTAGAAAAAGATACTCCTAATCAAGATCTATCATTATAGATATAGATGAGTCATTTTGGAGCATCCTGAAGGATTTTTGATGTTCTAGACGAAAATCAAATCACACCCAAAACCATCACCTGATCCTTCCCAACCCCCAAAATCGATCAAGACTTCAAAATAGATACTTGACATGTACTAGAAAAAGATACTCCTAATCAAGATCTATCATTATAGATATAGATGAGTCATTTTGGAGCATCCTGAAGGATTTTTGATGTTCTAGACGAAAATCAAATCACACCCAAAACCATCACCTGATCCTTCCCAACCCCCAAAATCGATCAAGACTTCAAAATAGATACTTGACATGTACTAGAAAAAGATACTCCTAATCAAGATCTATCATTATAGATATAGATGAGTCATTTTGGAGCATCCTGAAGGATTTTTGATGTTCTAGACGAAAATCAAATCACACCCAAAACCATCACCTGATCCTTCCCAACCCCCAAAATCGATCAAGACTTCAAAATAGATACTTGACATGTACTAGAAAAAGATACTCCTAATCAAGATCTATCATTATAGATATAGATGAGTCATTTTGGAGCATCCTGA
>NW_026605770.1:0-21926 GCF_945859685.1 Eupeodes corollae | reverse complement strand
TTAAGAGGTTATTAGAGACTCGATCGGAAAAGGACATGGCAGTCTCTTGCGATTGTAGCCGTCTAACGTAGTGGTCCGAGTCAATGTTGGCCTCTCGGAATGTTCGGATATCCTGGATACTGGAGAAGTGTCGTGCGTCGATCGCAATGTGGTCAATCTGGTTGACGGTTGATTGATCAGGAGATTTCCATGTCCCCTTGTGGATATTGAGATGCGTGAACTGCGTACTAGCTACCAGAACGTCTCGCCCCACAGCGAAATCGATCAACCTGAATCCGTTGTCGGAGGTGGTGTCGTGCAGGCTGTATCTCCCGATTATGCCACCAAAGATGTCTTCTCTTCCCAGCTTGGCATTAAAATCTCCTAAGACAATTTTAATGTCATAGCCAGGGCACTGCTCATATGTCTTGTCCAAGAGCTCGAAGAATATGTCTTTGGTGTCTTCATCTTTCTCCTCTGTTGGGGGCATGCGCGCATATTAGGCTTATGTTGGCGAATTTAGCCTTGATGCGGATTGTCGTGATGCGCTCGCTCACACTCAAGACTTTTTTGCCTGAGCCTAGTTCCAACAACAAATCCACATCCAAATAGACGCTGTGTCTGCCCGGTTCATCACATCGCACTTCTTGGATGGCGGTAATATCTGCCTTGAAGCAGTTTAGGGCTTCCTCTAATTGTTCGGCTGCACGTTTTCTGTTAAGGGACTTAACATTCCACGTATAGATCCGAAGTTCGTTGTCCTTATTTCGTTTGCGTGGGTTGTCAACAGTGAATACGTCCGTATCCGAGGCTTATTGGTGCTTCTCAACTAAAGGTATTGTTTACTTGACCAAGAAGTCACCCCGACGGCACCACCCCCAACCTGGAGGGCCAGATTCTTAGTATAACTCCAAGAACGGGTAGCCGGATAAACCGGTCCTTACAGGCCTGGGCTGCTTAGTAGTTACAACCTTACTGGAACTGTAGACGCCACCGCTGATTCCATATCGAGAATTCGTCCGCTGCCGCCTGGATAAGGAGAGGTGCCTTAATGGAAACACCTCTCCCCCCTCTCGTTTGCTGCTCCTACTACTTTCTAGGCACCCGATGTTCACCGCGGGGAGGTGAGAGTAAGAGTTGATAGACAGAGATGGGTTTTGAGAAAAACCTGTGGTAACTTGTGTCCTCTTGAAACCACATGGTTACCATTTGAATATCCTTTCGTTGTTCTACCGATATTTTTATTAACAGTGTCAAAACAATCAAACAATTTAGCGGTAATACTCGTACTTCTAGGAATGTAACTCAGTTTAACCTTGAGCCCAATTTCGGACGTATTATCAAGAATAGAGATTCCTTTTTTAACCGCACATCGAGAATGTGGAATGCTTTACCCAACTCTGTTTCTCGCTATCATTTTGATATTCAAAAGTTTAAGACGGTATTTCTTCTTCAATCCTTCCCTTTTTTCCTGAAGCTCGCACTGCGTTTAAGCTTTAAACATGTTTAGGGTATTAATAACTCCTTGAGTTAACTTCCGTTAACTATAAAAAATAAAAATTGTAGAATGTGAGTTGAAATTTTAAACCTCAGTTTCATACCGTACAGGGCTGACAGTCCCCTGCTTTGTAATATATGTAACAGAAGGGAGAATGAGGTTATCTACAATATGTTAAGTATTTTTGTGTTTCAAATTTCCCTTAAAATTGAAAAATTTGTTAAAAATAGTTATTCAGTAAATAATAAAAAAATTTTAAATCTTTAAAATTTTATGATTCAAAAAGTTTAAAAAAAAACTGTTGGTTTATTATTACAATATAAAAGAAAAAGCAGTGACACTTTCATTATTAATTTAATATGTAAAGTTTTTAGGGAAAAGCCAACCCAATTTTCTAATAATCTCAAAAACTACCTAAAATACCAGATGATTTGTTTATGCATCTATGGAAATTTATCAGTGCTGTGGGTGGCATCCCAGCCCCTTTTTCTGTTAAAATTGTAAACCTGTGAATTGGCTCATTTTCCAAGATTGATGTTTTAAGTGCCAAGTTGTTTTCTTTTTAAAAGTAATTAACATACTGCATAAATCGAGGCTTATTAGAATCTAGCGTTAAACTAAGCACACTTTTTTACACCACACAAGTGTGTATGATTGTGTGTTTTGCGTAGGTGTAAAAATAAAAGTACAATAATGTATTCCATTCATATCGTCAGTCTCTAGCACATAAGTAAATACCATAACTTATTTTGACACTCAAGTGTCAAGGCTCAATAAAAATATATCTTAATTATTTATTCCTTACATGCAGTAGATTATATAGGATTTACGTTTTACTTAAATAACACAAGTCACAGGAACCTTAATAAATCTCAGGTTAAATGTCGATTTTTCTTCTCAAATATTTACTTAGCGTAGGTGGTTAAGCAAAACACAACAGAAGCAAAGTCAAGACATAACCACAAATGTTTTTTTCTGTGTGGGTTTTTTTTATTCGATGCGATGGTTAATTGATTATTATTATAGGAATAAAATTTTGTTCTTAAATGTTTTTATATAAAAGTCAAAGGAAGCTTCCAGGTGTTATATAACAAAAGCACGTAACAATTTAAAAGGCAATTTAGATGGAAAAATATAATTACAACAATAATGATGATGATGAGGTTCAGGTGTGGTTCATCTCTTAAATTATAGGAGTTGTGGTTTGATTGTGACATAATGATTTCATTAAAGTGGGTACGTACGTCTGCAAGGTTGGTTGAACTTGTAAATAATGCAGACTCTTATATAACGTTGTAGTGGTCGTGAAATGGGTTGTGGTTTTATTCTATATTTATCTTTCTTCTAAGGTAAAATTTATACACACGAATCTGTACTGATGGCTTCAAATATTTCTTAACCTATAAATAGAGCTTCAAGTTTATCCTTGAATCGTTTTTAAATTTAATCTTGTCCTTTATTGTGGGATTGTAAACTTAATTCATTTATTTGACTAATGACGAAATATTTTAGTGGGTGTTTTTTTTTAGAAGAATAGGACTTCAATTTTTAGCACAATTTAAACTAAAGGGCCTTTTGTAAGATTCCAGCTGATTTATTTTTAGATAACTTAAGGGGGTATTCTGGTCTAGAGACATGAATTTTAGGTAATTTTTGAAGTGCTGTAGAAAAAAGCAAGCAATAATTTTAGCATCTATTTTTTTGTACATTATTTATTCACATTAGAAGCATGCAAAAAAAATAAAAAAGTAAAAAAAAAAATCAAAATTCCGTTAGTTATCAGCTGATGGAGTGGTGCGTCTTAAAAATTTGGTGCGTGACCATACCCATGATTTTAACTCTCCTAGAAATCTGAAATCAAAAACTAAAAAAGATTATTAATCTACAATAATGTCGCAATGTCTGGAACTACGGAAAAGTTACAAACATTTTTTTTTTTACAAAATGGCGGCTGTCTAAAGAAAAATACAAAAAAATTACCATTTTTTTGAACATTCTTCGATTTGTTAAAAATAGTAAAAATTAAAATTTGGGGATGGCCGTAGTTCCGGACGTTGACAAGTCACTAAAGAAGACTCTCCTAAAATTTTAAGTAAATCGGTTCGGCAGAACCTGAGTAATAGTGGGTATCAGATTCAAAAAGACAGTTCTGAGAAAAACGCGTTTAAAGTACTCCATTATGTCTTTTGTTCTATTAGTTGCAGCCCAACCGATTTGGGTGGCTGCTCAGCAAAATACTTATTTCTCCGAAAATAATTTGAATTTGGGAAAATCCTCTCATAGACATGTTCTTAAATAGTTAAACTATGAAAATATGAAAAGAAAAAAAAAATCGATTTTTTTTAATTTCTAGACCAGAATACCCCCTTAAGCATTTTAAGAATTGAAGCCACAGGCTCACTTTAAGATTAGATTGAGTAAATTGCTCCAAAATAAGATTTCCCTTGATCTTGATTTTTTTAAAATTACTTTCTGGTTGAATGAGTACGTCTATAAACAAAACTGCTGTACTTGAAGTTATGATAAGTATCAAGTGTATGTTTGGACACCGATGATGGCCAGAACGTTACGTCAAATGTCGCTTAGAAAGTGCTACCAATGATTTATTTGAAGGACACCTCTCCCTATCAAGACGGCAGCGGAGGAATTCCCGAGATGGAATGAACGGGCGTCTACAGTTCCAGTAATGTTGAACTACTTAGTGAACACCTTAGAGGGCTTCTTTGACTTATTCGAAGCCCAGGCCCATAATGAGCGGTTTTATCAGGCTCCCCATCCTTGGAGTTATACTTAAGATCTGGCCTTCCAGGTTGGGGGCTGCGGCCGTCGGGGTGACTTCCTGACTACGTAAAAGATTTCATAGTTGCGAAGCACCAACCAGCCTCGGATACGGATAAGGACAACGAACTTCGGATTTACAAGTGGAATGTTAGGTCCCTTAACAGACCACGTGCGGCTGAAGAATAAGCGGAGGCCCTAGACCGCTACAAAGCAGATATCACCGCCATCCAGGAAATAAGATGGGATGGGCCGGGAAAAAAGGGGATGAAAAACAGCGATATGGTGACTGCTACCACGATATGGATGCGGCTTCGTCATTGGAGCCAGTCTATGGCAAGAAGTCTTGAGCTATAGGTGCATCAATGAGCGCCTCATGACCATACTCATCAAGGCTAAATTCGGCAACATTAGCCTGATATGCGCGCACGCCCCCAAAGAAGGAAAATACGACAACACCAAAGATATGTTCTTCGAGCTCATAGACAAAACATATGAGCAGTGTCCACACCTCAACATCCACAAAGGAACTTGGACTTCTCCAGATCAATCTACCGTCAACCAGATTGACCATATTGCGATCGACGCCAGACACTCTTCCAGCATCATCGATGTATGAACTTTCCGAGGAGCTAACATCGACTCGGACCACTACCCCGTTGTAGCCAAGGTAACACTTCGGGTTTCCAGACCCAAGGCAACGCAGGGAGGTGCTGGGAGAAGGTACAACGTCGAACGGCTACAATTCCCAGAGATCGCCAAATCCTTTTCCGACCGAGTTACAAGTAACCTCTCTCGAAGTTCTCTGCCGCCAACACAAGGTATCGAAAACCAGTGGCAACATTGCCAAGATGCATTCAAAGAAAAAGCTTCTTATGTGCTGGGTTTCAAACAGCCACCAACAAGGAACCCCTGGTTTGATGAGCAATTTTGGCAGGCAAATGCAGCCAAACAACAGGCACGCAAAGCGGCTCTGCATAAAAGGACGAAAACTGCTCATGAGTGTATGAGTAGAAGAGACGAGAGGAACGCCGACTTCTCAGAAGGAAAAAGAGAGGGCATGAGAAGCGTGCGGTCTAAGATATTGAGAGGTTTAAAAGCAGGAATGAAGTTCGAAACTTGTATGAACAGGTGAAACGAAATTCACAGGTGCATAAACCTAGAACCGAAGCCTGCAAAGACGAAAGTGGAAACATCATAGTGGAACCGCAGTCAATGCTGAGGATATGGAAGGACCACATCTGCAGACTGTATAACGGCGACAACAAACTGTATTCCGCTGTCAGGCAGGCTGATTCACTCAACATAGACGATGAAAGCCAACAATCCCGTCCTCCCGACTTAGACGAAGTAAAGATTGCCATATCTAAGCTAAAGTCTAATAAAGCCGCTGGAGCGGATGGCTTGAATGCCGAGCTCTTTAAAGCAGCTGGAGATAAGTAGGTTAGGAGCATGCACCAACTTTGCATTCTCAATCTTACTTAGTAGTATTTTGGTTTTTAAAATATCAATTTATTAAACAGTCGTAGATTTTTTTTGTCCAATAGTTTGCAAATGTTTAACAGTAGAAACGCAATAGCTCATCCTCAGTTGACCATAACTTTGGAAACCAAAGTTAAAGTCTCTTATTTACCACTCTTTTTTCACAGATTTTTCAAAGATCTTACCTACACATATTAAAAGTAAAATCTGCCTATATTTGGCTAAATCACTTGTAAATTTTTTTTCGAAAAGAGTTACTACCTTAGCACATTTAATGGTGTGCCAATGCATCGCTTAAAAAACAAGTTACACTTTTGCAAAGTCAAAAAGTCGAATAATAATAATTAATACAAAAATGAAAAATATCAAAGAACTAGGGAATCGAATGTAAAACAATTATTTACAAAGTAGAATAATAATAAGATGTTAGATAGAACAAACACCACAGTCTCCCTCACTTAGTTAAGGATATTTAGGACACTATCACCAAAACGGACTGGAGAGTGTCTTTTCCTGTTTGATCTTCTAACATCTTGTTGAACTAGAAGTTTATGACTAATTAATGCTGAAGAATTCCTTGAGCTGGATTATCTTGAGGACGAACGGAGACAATGGAACCAGGATTAGGATTGCTTGGTCTTGGAATGTTGAAACTTTGACTTGTAGCACATAAAACGAATTTCTTTTCTACCAAAGTTTTTAGAAGTTGGTTGATATGTCGTTTGATTGTGTGACCAGAGTCAAGAGTAATGAGATAATGACGCTTTCCCAATTTAGTTTTAATTTTTCCTAATTGCCATTTACTAAAAATTTTGACTTGAACTTTCTCCCCCACTTGCAATCAACGGGATTGTTCGCATTACAATTGTGAAGGTTTTTGATAATATGGAAAAAAAGCATCAATTGGTATTCTTAGTTTTCTGCTCAGGCAGAGTTCAGCTGGTGATTTTCCACAGGCAACGGGTGTAGCATGGAATCGTAAAAGTATGATCTCTATTATTGTATGTATTGGTGTTCGATCATCTGAGAGAGCTTTTAATCGGTGTTTAAGCGTTTGTAAATTTCATTCGGCAAGTCCATTTGTTGCAGAATGTTCAGGAGCAATAAACTTTTGGAAAATACCGTGGTTTGGACATTGGCATTGTCGGATACCATAACTTGAGGATATCCATGAGTTGAGCAAATATGTTGAAGTATTTGTATGGTACTTGAGCTAGTTGGAATATCTTTGATTACTATGATTTCTGCCCATTTTGATTTTGCATCAATACAAAAGAGGAAGTAGAAATTTTGGAAAGGTCCAGCGTAATCGATGTGCACTCGTTCCCAATTTTCTTGAGGTGTATCCCAAGGATGCACTGAAGCTTTCGGTGGATTAGATCTATTAGTTGCACAATTTTCGCAATTTCTCACCAACCGCTCGATGTCTTTGTCAATATTATTCCAATATTTGTACATTTCGTCGGGCAAGTTGTTTCATCTTAGTGATACCCAAGTGCGTTTTGTGAAGTTCTTTTAGAATTTTTGAGCGTTAAGAATGTGGAATTAAAATTCTATCTTTCCGAAAAATGATAACATCTTTGACTGTAAACTCGGAATCGGTTGAATTGGCTTTTAGGTCGATGATCATTTTCCTAAGATCAAAATTCTCTTTAGACTTTTCTTTGATGATTTGAGCAGTAACTTCTTTACTTGAAATCTTGAAATTGTTTCATTGTATAACACGTCGACTTCTTTACCAATTGATTGATCAGCTGTGAATTTAAGGTATTGTATTGGAGCTCGAGATAAGCAATCGACATTCTGGTTACATTCCCCTGAAATCATCTGAGGCAATGCTTTATGTGGATGAAGAATTCTCGAAAAGGGCTGATTGTTTGTCACAAGTAGGAAAAGCCTGCCGAATAGATATTTTTAAAAAAGAGTAACACCAAAAATAATAGCAAAGGCTTCCCGGATTTCGTCAGAGAACGTGAAGCCTAAGCAATGGTTTTTCAATTCCATTGAAAGTATGACTCAATACGGCAGCTAATGCATGAGGACTGGCATCAGTTGTTAGAGCGACAGGCAAAGTAGGATCAAAAGGCATGAGGACTCAGTCGCTGCATAGTTCGGTTTTGAGTTTGATGATCGCTGACTAGCATTTTGAAGATCAGTACCATTTTTATCCTTTCTGGAGAAGACAGCGCAGAGGATGTGACATACATAGTTGAGAAATCTGGGATAAATCGAGAGTAATATGTAACAAGGCCAAGAAACTTTTTTACATCATCAGGATTGGAAGGAGAATGTATATCTTGTATAGCACGTACTTATGCTGGAGATTTTCTTATTTTGTTGAATTGAATTACAAGTCCCAAAAAACTTATCTTTTGTTGTAAGAATGAACAATTTTTCATATTAATTATAGCGTTTATGTAGACATGCAACAAGGTTTTGAAGACATTCGTTTCGTGATGGACCGTGGACAATTATGTCATCGAAATAAGCTTCAACTCCTGGAAGTCCTTTGAGAATTGGACATAGTATTCGCTTGAAATCTGAAAATGCGGTCTTGATTCTAAAACTAAGACGGTTCATGCGGTTAGTGCCTCGATGTGTTGATATGGTTTGAATTTTTCTACTTTCTTCGTCGACTTTAAAATTTAGGTAAGTTTTGTACAGGTCTAACTTGCAAAAATATTGAGAGTTCCGTAGGCTGTGTAGAACGTCATTAATTCGTCGAATCGGATGGTTAGCTTGGTCTAATCGTTCATTAACGACACACTTGTAATCCACACAGAGACGTACTCCACCATCAATTTTCGGTATCACCACCAGAGGAGAACCCCAGTCAGTTGCAGAAACTAACGTAATAATTCCATCTTCTTCAGGTGAATTAAGTTCTTCGTCGACTTGTTTTCGTAGAGCATAGGGCACGTTTCTTTCTCTAATAAAAATTGGTTTGGCACCATCTCTTAGTTGAAGAGAAACTTGAAAATCTGGAACACAGCCGACTTTTATTCAAATATTGCAGACCATTGAGTTGTTTAGTTGAATTTGAAACACGGTTGACGGGTTCAACATTTTTGAATCAATTGCCTTGAGTTTGATACCTTGACCTCTAATCCATTGTCTTCCTAGAAGAGCATCATGACCATTTAGAACAATATGTATCATCTCTTTTCTTCCGTAAGCATAACATTAAGCGAAAGCTTTCCTAATGGTTTGATAATATTTCCTGAGTATGATCGAAAAGCATCTTGGGATTTGGTCAAAGGTAGGTTGAAATTAAGATGTCGAAAATCATATTCGGCTAGAAGTGAGTATTTTGCACCTAAATCTACTTCGAATTTTTGAGTCTTATTGTTGAGAGTCACAATCAATGAGGTATTTGTCGCAATTTTGAATAAATCCACTATTTCGTCTTCAATTAATTCTAACTTGTGGAGTCCATTATGCTCAGCTGAATCGTTGGCACAATCTTGGACATTAACGGCATTCGTAGAATGTTTTGCTGGAATTTTTATTTTTAGATAAAAGTGTTGTTAGACATACCTTCGAAACATTACCTTCGCGTTTGCAATATTTACACTTGAATTGTTATTTGTTGATCTGGCAAGAGGAAACTTTGTGATTATTTCGTCCAGATCCTAAGCAGCAGTTTTTTATACCCAGATTCTTGTATAGTTGATAAATTGATGTTTTGAACTGGTCGTATGAATAAATTGAGCACGCAGACAAATTCCAGACACCGAAACAGATTTTGGCATTCACATGTCACGGCGATTGTCCTTTTGAAAAACATTAAGAAAGTAATGTTGAGAAACCACCACATTCTTCTATGAAATTAGTATATTTTTGATTTAGATAGATATATTTAGGTTCTTTACAAGTTTCTTAGGTCCTAGAAATGCAGCTAGGTTATTGTAATGTTGTGAACCAATAGAAGGTATAGGAGTTGTGCTTTTTTGGCTTCGTCTGCAACGTTTTTCATGCTGCAATCATTTTTTTTTCGGCGTTGTAATTTTCAAAAGATCGAATATTTGAATGACTTGAAGGTTTTTGCAACTGTGCAGCAAGGTCAGTTATTACTTTCTGTTGATCCTGAAAAGCTTGTCAAATTTGATGCAATTTCTTGGGGTCAATTTTTTCTCTCGTCGCCAAATTATTGTATATTTAAAGAAAACAAAGAACCATTGAACAAACTAAAACTGTAAGATGTTTATTTAATGAAATCAAAAAGTCGAATAATAATAATTAATGAAAAATTGAATAATGTCAAGTAGAGAATCGAATATAAAACAATTATTTACAAAGTAGAATAATAACAAGTCGCTAGACAGAACAAACACCACAATGTTCTTGATATGACATAAGATACTTCGCTACATTTAAACAAGAAAAAATAACTTTTTAAAAATAAGTATAGAAAAAAAGGTATCATTAACACTAATAAAGAAAAGGTTTCATTTAGAATATCCCGCTTTTTGGGTAGCTGTCATTTTCGAATCGATCAGATTTTGACATTTGAAGAGTAAGAATTACGTCATTACTAAAAATGGAGTGATTGATACATTCTTCAATAATTTACAACAAAATTTATTCATTGTCTGATTGTATCGTTAAAATGCATGATCCGGTTGCATTCAGTGCTCAGAAAATTCAACAAGAATTGTTGTAAAGTCTATCTTCTCTTAACATGTCACTGTTTTGAGCAGTTTTTTCCTTTAATGGCAGTCCTTCATCCTCACAATAAAATGAACATTAATTGAACTTCTTATTGAAAAACCCTGTACAAAATATATACATTTTTTATGAAAATTCAACAAAGTTTTTCTACAAAATAATTGTTCACCTATAGAAAATAACATAATTTTAATTGCATATTTTTCAAAGCTTTTAAAGTGACAATTTGGCTTTAAAAAAAAAATCTCCAAATTGTAACGGACACCAATGGTAATTTATCAGTGTTAGTGGCATCCATCCATCTTTATGTTTTTGATTTCATTACTATGTACACGAAACTAGGGCATAAAAGATTAAGTATTGTTTTGTGTTTAAGGATCTTGTTATGGTCATGATTCCTTCTTTACATAGAACGATAAATTATTAAATAAAAAAATAATTTAAACGAGGGCGCTGTCGCTTTTCCCTCCTTTCTCTGTTTGATGTCCTTGTTTTTGATAAAACAAAAACAGAAAAAAAATAAAACACAAATCGAAATATGCGGCAAGGAAACCTCAGTAATGTCGGCTATGCCAATCATTTAATAGAACAAGCTTATTGTATGTACCTACTTTTTTGAGTTTCTCAAGAACGTAGGTACATACATACATACGTACATATATTGCAAAAGAACTGTTGAAAGAAACTTAAGATCTGTAAACAATGAAAGGAAGGAATGAAATTACTTTTCAATGAAATAAAGTGCCTTGAGATGGAAAAGGGAATTGAAAAGAACAAAATTGAGACTTTAACACAACTTCACACCCCACCACCACCATAACAATTCTAGCACAATAGGAACACTATACAACAGCAGCATCAGCAACAGCAACTTCAACACCACCACACCCCCACTTTACCTCTACGAAGGATTCATTTTCCTATCCCTTATAAGAAAAGTTGTGTATTGTTACGCGCGCTGGATTTTACCTCTCAGATTCATTCATTCTATATTGACCATCACCATTAGCCTTAGAGTGCAGAGAATGTTCCATAAATAGCAAAATAAAAAAACTTTAACTATGTTTAGGAGTAGAAGTATGAGAATGACGGGAAGGAGAAGGTGAAGAAAAAGTTTTACAAAAGGACTTCAGAACGGAAACGGCAGAGCATGCAAAGAATGAAAATGTAAAAAGTTTTACAAATAAAAAATAAAACAAAAAAAAAACACAATCAACGCCTTGTTGAGTAAATTAAGCAAAATCTAAGTGATAGTAGGGTGAGGGGGTAGTATAGGGGCTTGAATGATATTATCATGAACAACAACAACAAGACCCAACGAAAAAAGTTAACATGTGAAATCCCCTAGATAGACACTTTAACACGAACGTTTTAATTAGATTGGCATGTTTTCAAACAATGCGGAACGGGCATATTTCCGTTATTTCAATTTCTGGCAATTTAAGTTTGTTTTCAAAGCAGTGCAACAAATATGACTTTTTGTAGAGGGAGAGTGCCGAAAAAGATAGAGAGAAAAGCCAATATTTGTATATGTGAATATTTATCTTAAATACTCAACATAGATGGCGCCAAGTTCAAATTTTTAAAAAGTCTTAGAATTTCAAACTTACACTAAAAAGAACTGTTGATTTGTTTGATAGTTTATGCCGGCATTATTTTTGCTTGGCCGGCTTCAATTCTTGCTTCAATACAAAATTAAAAGTGATGAAGTTGGATAGAATTTTATTTTGGTAAGCATCAAAAAATATTAACTTAAACTTACTTGCTGTATATTTTTTTTAAGTTAAGCATATAAATTTGCAGTATTTTTGTTTTCGCTGAAATCGACTGCTTTTGTTTTTATTTTCGACATAAAGGAAAGGGTGTTCTTTTTAGACGTATAGAGTTATGAATAGGAATAAAACAAAGACGTTCTTTTTTTAAATTGTAATGTCAATACTTTATTCGAATAATTTGAGGGCACTTTAATTTGAAAATCAAGTCACGGCTGTCTTGAACGAAGTGTGATTTGGAGGTCTAGTGGCCAATCCGGGGTTCTGGTCCGGGCTTAATTCAACCTTTTCGGTTGTTAGTTAACGTCATCTAATTGCAAACACCAGGCCTCAAGGTGTCCTTGTCCACGTTATCCTTCTAGCGATGTCATGGTCTTCCCTGCTGTTGTCTACTGTAAATTGTTCGACAAAAGGCTTTCCGGGTGGGCTCTTCTTTGCGTGTAACGTGGCCACCGTTGTCTAACAAGCATTATATTTGTGGCTATATCAGCTTCGTTGTATGTTTTTTATACCTCATTGTTGTGTCTCCAACACCAAAACTGTTCTTCTTTTCTTTGGTTGAGATTAAGCACCCAAGTCTTTGATCTTACTAAGATGTAGTTGTATGTAAGTAAGTAACTATTGAATGATTAGACTACTTCAAACTCCTGATAACCTATCATGATTGCTGTTGAGTTTCAACGAAGGCACCATGTACATACTTTGTTTTTGTCTCATTTATATGCAGTCCCACTTTTGCCACTCGTTCGATATGAATAAAGAAATTCTATGCAACGTGTTGGCTTCTTCCAAAACTGCCAATGTCATCTGCGTAAGCCAGTACTTGTGTTCAGCTCCGTGAAATAACTTCTCAAGAAATGATCCTCCAAAATAAATATGAAACAACTCCCCAAATTGAGGCTTTATTGCATTATGAAATTAGTCCCCATCTCGAATATGACCAACAAAAATTTCCAAAAAGGCATAAAAATAGTGCCAACAAAAAATATTGAATACTCGTGCCATTATGTTTCTTTACAAAAGTAAAAAGACGCAAATTTTCATTCAAATTTGAAATATGGCCAAATTATTTTGAGAAAAAAGACGCTGGGATGCGACCCACACTGATAACTTCCCTTCCCGTAGTTTTCCTGTTTTGTTAAAGAAGTTTTCACTTGAATTATTCTCAAAAAATTAATAAGTACCAACAATATTTTGCATATAATGAAATAGTTTTGAAATTTTAGTACCATTCTTAAAAGTTTGTATTACTTATATATAAGCAAATACAAAATTGTTTGAAGTCAATATCTTCTATTATTGAGATATTGAGAACCGAACAACAATTTTTACGAACTTTGAGTACTATTTTTTCTAGATTTTAGTTTTGTATAAAAAACGGACTGTTGGATTTTAATGAAAAATTTACTGAATGTCGAAAACTATATTTTTTGTGAGATAAAAGTAGTTTGAATCCAATACTTTTCACTTTTAAAAAGTAAATTTTTTCGAACTTTTTGTAATGTTTTTTAGGTTTTTATTTTTTGCAACACACTATCATTTCGACTTTTCTCAAAATGTTACCAAATTTTGAAAACAATATTTTTTTCAAATAAAATTAATTTGAAGCCAATATTTCAAATTTTTAAAAGATATTTGAGCTGAAAATCAACTTTTAGTAATTCTTTTAGGTTTTCAATTTTTGATAAAAAAACTGTCAATTTGATTTTTCTCAAAATACTACCGAAAGTTGAAAGCTTATTTACTTACTTAAGGTGGCGCTACAGACCTGTGTAAACTAGGGCCTCACCCAACAAACTACTCCATCTAGCTCGGTCCCTAGCTATATATCTCCAGTTTCGCGCTGCAAGTTGGGTGAGGTCACCTTCCATTTGTGCGCGCTACCTGATCCGTGGTCTTCCTCTACTGCGCTGTCTTGTGGGTGTGGATTTGAAGACTTTCCAGGCCGGAGCATTGGTTTCCATGCGCTCTACGTGACTCAGCCATCTTAGTCGTTGGACTTTTACCCTTCTGGCTTAGTCTACGTCGCTGTACAGCCCGTACAGCTCGTCGTTTCATCTTCTCCTCCACTCCCCTTCAATGCATGCGGGACCGTAGATCACACGAAGAACTTTTTTCTCGAAGCGACCCAAGGTACTTTCATCCACTTTTGTCATAGTCCATGCTTCTGCACCGTATAGCAGAACGGGGATGATAAGGGTCTTATATAGTAACACTTTGGTCCCTCGAGATGGGTCTTTATCACCTTGTGTTTGATCTCTGCGCTGGTGTTGTTTTATGCGTTTACAGCGGAGCCTATGTAGACGAAGTCCTTGACTACCTCAAAGTTACGTCTGTCGATGGTAATGTTTTGACCAAGGCGTCGGTGTTTTATGTCCTTTCTTGACGACAGCATGTACTTTGTTTTGCCCTCATTAACCGTTAAACCCATTTTTGCCTCAATACTTACAAAAACCCCATTGACATTACGCTGAGTTCTTCCGATTATGTCAATGTCATCAGAATATGCTAGTAATTGGACAGGTTTTAGAAAGATAGTGCCTCTAGTGTTGACGTGTGAGCTCTGCACTATTCTTTCAAGCACGATGTTAAAAAAATCACATGACAGCGCATCACCTTGTCTAAAACCTTTTTTGACATCGAAAGGTTCTGTTAAGTTGTTTCCAACCTTTATGGAGCAGCGTGAATTCTCTATGGTCATCCTGCACAAACGGACGAGTTTGGCTGGGATGCCAAAACTAGACATGGCTCTATAAAGCTTGTCCCTGTATATGCTGTCATATGCGGCCTTGAAATCGATGAAAAGATGGTGGGTGTCGATTTGGTGTTCTTGGGTTTTTTCCAGGATCTGCCGTAATGTTAATATTTGATCAACTGTGGACTTTCCTGGTCTAAGACCACACTGATAAGGACCTATCAGGTTGTTGACGATGGGCTTTAGATGTTCACATATTACGGCAGAGAAGATTTTATAGGCGATGTTAAGTAGACTGATTCATCTTTAGTTGGTGCAGTTTAGAGGGTCTCCTTTTTTCAGGATCGGGCAAACAATACTGAGGTTCCATTCATCGGGCATGCTTTATTCCGACCATATCTTACAGATAAGTTGGTGCATGCTCCTAACCAACTTATCTCCAGCTGCTTTAAAGAGCTCGGCGTTCAAACCATCCGCTTCAGCCAGCGGCTTCATTAGACTTCAGCTTAGATATATCAATCTTTACTTCGTCTAAGTCGGGAGGACGGGATTGTTGGCTTTCGTCGTCTATGTTGAATGGATCATCCTGCCTAACAACGGAATTCAGTTCGTCCTCGCCATTATACAGTCTGCAGAAGTAGTCCTTCCATATCCTCAGCATTGACTGCGGTTCCACTATGATGTTTCCACTTTCGTCTTTGCAGGCTTCGGTTCTAGGTTTATGTACCTGTGAATTTCGTTTCACCTGTTCGTAAAACTTTCGAACTTCATTCCTGCTTTTAAACCTCTCAACATCTTCGATCGCTCGCTTCTCACGCCCTCTCTTTCTCCTTCTGAAAAGTCGGTGTTCGGCTCGCCTCTTCTACTGATAATATACATTATAAAATTTAATTCAAGTTTCAAGCGTTATTGGTTCATAAGATATTTTGGGTTAACCAAAATTTTCACATTTTTTTTAAATTGGTGGTAAAAATACTACCCATACAATTTTTTGAGAGTCCTTAATGCATTTTTCTAATGTCTAATGGTTCTTGAGCTATGGCCGCACGCACACTGCACAGACATATCTTTTAAAATCTTTCATTTCGACTCTAAAGTCAAGTAATGTCAAAATGTTAAATTCGACAAATCGAACCGATTACAGTAACTTCCTGTGGAAGGTTACTTTTGCATTATTTGACCTTATTGTAGTAAAATTAGAACAACCCCTAAAAATTAACCCTATTGAACTTGTTTCATCATCAAATATTCCCATAATAAAAATGGGATAGGTCCCCCAAAGCATGAATTAAATCTCAAAAATAGGAAGTTCTTTCATTTATTATTAAGTTGTGCTGACTTGATACCGATTGTACCCCTGGTAGATGTTTCATAGTCTCGGAATGCTTTCTAAAACGACAGGTTGAAGAGCAGGCAGGACAACCCATCACCTTGCTTGAAACGTTAAGTCACTCTACATAGTCAAATCACTTTAATTAGGAGGCCTTAATCTCTAATGGCTTTATAGAGTTTAACCCTGCTGTGCTGTCATAGGCGGCTTTGAAGCTTTAAACGGCTGTTTTGTTGGAATAACAAATTCTTAATCGCCTGCCTAAGGGTTTAAAATCTGATTAGTTGTTAACTTCCCCGGTCTGAAGCCACTTTGATATGTGCCGATTATGGTTTCTGCATATGTAGCTTCCCAGTCTTCTATTCTATCATAGAGAAAAATATCTTATATGTTGTAATCAATAACGTTATATTCCTAATCTATAAAACAATTTTGTTTAAAAGTTGATATGCCTGCTAGTTTTGAAATTTGGAGAACGAGTATAAGAGTATCCTGATTTTGATATTCTTCATCCAAAACGAATGCTACTGCAAAAGTTAATAACAGAGATTATAATTTATATATTTTTTTAATTCAAGGAACCAAACACTAATTAATCTATGTACAAGTCAAAGCGCAATTGTTGTACCTAAATACAAAAACAAAATTGAAATTCCAAACGTTCTCCCAATTAACTTTAATCTAGTTTTTATATCAGAATATTGTGTTTCCTTTTCTATACTTTGTTCTTTATTATTTTTATTTTTCTCTGACTGTGTCTTATTTTCAAAAGAATAATACAACAACAAAAATTAAAAAAATTACGTCCATATACATTTACTGAAGAAGTAAAAACCAAGAAGTCACAACGACGATACATACTTTACTGCTTAATTCTTAGCACGAACATATTTTCCTAAATTTAAGTTTGAGGCTGAGCTAAGCATGTTTTCTTCAAAGTAAATTAATTTCCTTTGAAAAATATATTCAATAAAATACATTTTACCAAACAAAAAAAAAAAGCTGTTAAACCTTATGTATTTTTGAATGTATATGTATTGGTATAGCACACTTGAGAAAATGTGGTGGCTTAAAAAATAATCTTTTTGTATCTTGAACTTGAAAATAAAAGCAAAACAAAAATTTAAGGGAACAAATCTTATTGTTCCTTGTAGGTATGTAAATTGATTTGTTTTTGTTTGATTTTTTATAAATTGTTCCTTTAAGATTAAATTTCTTTTATCACTGGAAAGTCTATATGAGGAAAGAATCTATACCGAAAGTCGTACCATCAGTCTGCAAAAGTTATGAGAAATATTGAAATTATACAAAAAATGAGAAGTAAGATATACCTACCTGATGACAAATCCCTCTTGAGACGTCATAAATGACCGGAGGCTTATTATACGAATGATATTTAAGTGGAAATTATGAAAAAGTCAAATATAATTGAAGGCCACAAGTGAGTTATTGATTCCTAGGGACTAAGTTGGCTACAAAATTAAAACAACAAATAAGTTCAAAATTAGATAAAAAAGAATTCAGTAATATAATCTGTCTATGGGTACTTCTGGGACGCGGATCTTATAAATTAGTTCTTGAACTTTAAGACCATAATCCTGTAGACTTCAAGAAGTATTTAATTCATTAATATACCTTAAAGACTCAAAAGTTCTATTTTCCAAAATATGTTTTGTAATATCCTTTTCGGTATTGCCTTCAATTCCTTCCTCGTTTCGATTTTTTCGCAATTAGCGCAATAGTTAGAAATCTTAATATGTTTTAAACAGGTGAATACTGTGATTGCGAAAAAATTTAAGTCGAGTTTTTCATAAAACTATAACCAAATTATTTGGTGCAGAAATCTATCTATTTTGGCACGAATCGAGGTTTTACTTTTCTTATGGACACAAATGTTAAGTTAGCATTTTTTTACGATTTTTCTCATACCTCAACAAGCTTAGGAGGGTTTTGGACTGCCAATCAACGATTTTGTTGATGTCAATGGTCGTCCTAGGATATGCATTGTCTTTAAGACTTTCTCGAACCTCTTTCAACAATTTTTACTACTCATAAAGTCTTTTTTTATATTTCTTGCGGAATTCCTTTGGTGACGTTTTAACCGTTTTTGCAGTAGACATTTTATTCCCAACTAAAAAGCTTATGGACTTGTTTTGGGTTAATAGTTCAATTTAGAAATAAAACTTAAAATTGTCTTTTATGGAATTAATTTTTTTTTAATTGACAGCAATATTAACTTTTAAATAACAAATTCCTATGTTCCTATCTTTATCTTAAAAACATGTATTTTGCAATATCGGGGTAGTTTTTGGCAACATTAATAAATATTTTTTGTGCATACATTCGGGCCCTTAAAAAGTCATTTTGTAAACAAACTTAAAATCTTTTGTCAACAACAAGATAAATAGATTCCGTCCGTCTGTCTGTCTGAATCGACCTTACAACCAAAGTTCAAAATTCAAATTTGGAAATTAAAGTTTTGAGATGATACGCGTTAGGCATTTTTTTCTGTTTTTCTTAAGACTTAAAAAAAGTCCCCATACAAATTTTCCTGTCAAAAACCAAAAATTTAAATTTTCTCAAAAATCAACCGAAAAATTTATATTAAATCTTCTCTACACAATTTTTTCTTGACTTGGCTTCTTTTAGAACAGTTATTAGCTTCCCATAGGAAATATTTGTAATGTCAAATTGAAAATTTTGACATTTCTCGACGTTTCAAGGTCCCTAGAGTCGAAATAAAAGATTTTTAGAAAGATGTCTGTACGTGCGTGTGTGCGTACGTCCGTACGTTCGCGACGTTTTTTTTTTTGCTGTCCATAGCTCAAGAACCAGAAGAGATATCGATTTCAATTTAATTTTGTTATACAGATAATAAGGCAGAAAGATGCAGAAAGGGCTCTCAAGAAAACGGCGTTATTATTTTTTTTTACCATAGCAGTTTGAAAAAAAGTGAAAAATTTGGTTCACCCTAAATATCTTACGAACCAAACACGCTAGAGACTTGAATTCAATTTTATATAAAATATTGAAACGTGATATCAAAAAATTATATTTTTTGAAGAAAATCCATTTAACGGTTTTTTTTATAAATTAAAAAAAAAAACTGAACAAAAAAATTGCCATCTCCAAAATTTTACGACTTAAATGTGATTTAATCTCCAAAACAATTTGGGTCAACGAAGAATAATGTTGCTAACATCTGATAAAATTTTTGAAAAAAACCGAATTGGCAGTTTTTTTTATAAAAATAAAAATCTAAAAAAACGTTGTTCAAAGTTGGTAAAAATTGAATATCGATTCAAATATCTTTTCACAAACTTGAAATTTAGGCTTCAATAATTTTTTATCTTATATGAAATATTGTTTTCAACATTCTATAAATTTTTGAGAAAAATTGAATTGACAGGTTTTTTACAAAAAAATTAAAAACCGAAAAAAATTAACAAAAGTTGGTAAAAGTGATTTTCGACTCAAATATCTTTTCAAAACTTTGAGAAAATAGGTTCTATTTAATTTTTTCTTATAAGAAATATTGTTTTCAACATTAGGACAAATTTTGAGAAAATTCGAATTGACAGTTTTTTTTACAAAAAATAAAACCTAAAAAAAAATTTATAAAAGTTCGTAAAAATTGATTTTCGACTCAAATATCATTTATAATACTTTCATCTTTCAAAAAATATTGTTGTTAACATTCAGTGAAATTTTGAAAAAAAAAAAAACGAATTGACAGTTTTTGTACTTAGCTTTTCAAAAATTAAAAATATTGGCTTCAATTTTGTTTTATTTCACAGAAAATATTTTTTTCGATATTCAGTAATTTTTATTTAAAAATCTAACAGTCCGTTTTTAATAAAAAATAAAATCTGCAAAAAATAGGACGGAAATTTGGTAAAAATTGATACGAGTACATATAGACAAACTTATAGGCAAGACAAATCGACAGACGAGATGGGAAGTTATCAGTGTGGGTCGCATCCCAGCCTCTTTTTTTTAGATTTTTAAGTTGATGGGACCAGTCATGTATTTTATTTTTAGTTCTTCTTGTAGTTGTTCGCTTCTGGAACAAAGCTTTACTAATTGCATTTTTGGAAAAAGCTAACCTAAACATTTTGCTTTTAATAAAATAAGCTTCTATAGGGAAGAGCTCTACAGAGCAATTATCAGTGTGGCTGCAGACCAGGAAAGTCCACTATTCACACTACAGCAGATCTTGGAAAATACCCAGGAGCTTCAAATCGATACCTACCATCTCTTTATCGATTTTAAAGCCGCGTATGACAGCATCTATAGGGAAGAGCTCTACAGAGCAATGTCTAGTTTTGGCATCCCTGTTAAACTTATCTGTTTGTGCAGAATGACGATGGAGAATTCACGCTGCTTTATCAAGGTCGGAAAAGATCTTACCGATGTATTTGATGTCAAAAAAGGTTTTAAACAAGGCTACGCACTGTCATGCGACTTCTTCAACATTGTTCTGGAAAGAATTGTGCAAAACTGAACCGTCAACACTAGAGGCACAATCTTCCAAAGATCCATCCAATTACTCGGATTTGCAGATGATATTGACATAATTGGAAGATCAAAGCGTGATATCAGTGGAGCGTTTTTAAGCATTGCGACGGAAGCGAAGAAGATCAAGAAAGGACACTGAACAACGACGTCTTGGACAAAACGTCAACATGGACAGCTTTAACTTTGAGGTAGTTAAGGACTTTGTCTGCCTAGGCACCGCTATTAACACAGACAACGACACCAGCGCTGAAATCAAACCAAGAATAACTCTTGCAAATCGCTGCTTCTTTGGACTTATAAGGCAATTGAGAAGTAAAGTCTTTAAGACATCTTTAAAACACTCATCATCCCGTATCTCATTTATGGTGCTGAGGCCTGGACCCTGTCAAAGAAAGATGAGAGTGATTTTTTGTCCCGTACGCATAGATGGAGAATGGAGGAAATATAACCACGAATTGTACGGGCGGTACAGAGACACTGACCTAGTTAGCAGAATTGAAGTCCAACGGCTTCGATGGCTAGGTCATGTAGAGAGAAATGACACCAACGCTCCAACCCGGAAGTTCTTCGAATCCAATCCCGAGGGACGGCGCAGTAGAGGAAGACCTCGACTCATGTGGCGCACCTAGGTGGGAGAAGACCTCAACCAACTTGGCGTGCGAAACTGGAGACAGCTAGCTAGGGACCGAGCTGGCTGGAGACGCATGTTGGTTGAGGCCCAGGTCCGCCTCGGACTGTAGCGCCACCTTAAGTACGTAAGTAAGTAAGTAAAATAGGTTTGATTTCAATATTTACAATTTTGACCAAACTTGAGTTTTATATTTTGAAGGTTTTTTTTATTAAGTTTTTATTAAAACAATATTGTATATAGAATGTCAAAACCGTTGTTTTTCCCGTACAATTATTTTTGGCGCAATATAATTTTTTGTTCGCAAAATATTCGAGATAGACACTATTTTTGTTCAGTCCTTAAATATATCCCCAGAGGTTTTAAACACTCAATACGATTAACATATTCCTAATTACTCGTAGGATATTCCTGAGTGTTTTCGACTTTGTCAAAAAAAATTTCGACATTTTCTGTTAAGTTTTTTTTGTAAGAAATTGTTTAGATAGCTTAAAATTTGAGAACAGAAAAAGGTCTTGATAATTTTTTGATCTGTACCGACTGTAGTTAAGTCTTACATCTTATGCATTTGATGGTTT
>NW_026605769.1:0-41975 GCF_945859685.1 Eupeodes corollae | reverse complement strand
TTTTTTGGCAAGGGTTAGCCCACGATTTTCTCGAAAAACTGAAAAAAAATCATTTTTGTGATTTATGCATCAATTGAAAGGTGGGTCGATGCTCTGTATTTTAGTGAAAATCGCATCATGTTTGGAGGCTTGGTTGAGGAAATAGAGCAACCGAAAGATAATTTGTGATGAGCTGGGTCGAAATTCTGTAATTTTACTTTTTGACTAATTTTTCGGAAAAGAGAGATCGTATAACATTTTGGTTTGCAGTTGTTGGTAGAGCATTTAAATACCTTTCTTTTGATATGCATTTTGATTGGATGGGAAATAGTTTTGAAAATACTACTTTTTTCGGCAAGGGTTAGCCCACGATTTTCTCGAAAAACTGAAAAAAAATCATTTTTGTGATTTATGCATCAATTGAAAGGTGGGTCGAAGCTCTGTATTTTAGTGAAAACCGCATCATGTTTGGAGGCTTGGTTGAGGAAATAGAGCAACCGAAAGATAATTTGTGATGAGCTGGGTCGAAATTCTGTAATTTTACTTTTTGACTAATTTTTCGGAAAAGAGAGATCGTATAACATTTTGGTTTGCAGTTGTTGGTAGAGCATTTAAATACCTTTCTTTTGATGTGCATTTTGATTGGGTGGGAAATAGCTTTGAAAATACTACTTTTTTCGGCAAGGGTTAGCCCACGATTTTCTCAAAAAACTGAAAAAAAATCATTTTTGTGATTTATGCATCAATTGAAAGGTGGGTCGATGCTCTGTATTTTAGTGAAAACCGCATCATGTTTGGAGGCTTGGTTGAGGAAATAGAGCAACCGAAAGATAATTTGTGATGAGCTGGGTCGAAATTCTGTAATTTTACTTTTTGACTAATTTTTCGGAAACGAGCGATCGTATAACATTTTGGTTTGCAGTTGTGGGTAGAGCATTTAAATACCTTTCTTTTGATGTGCATTTTGATTGGGTGGGAAATAGTTTTGAAAATACTACTTTTTTCGGCAAGGTAGCCCACGATTTTCTCGAAAAACTGAAAAAAAATCATTTTTGTGATTTATGCATCAATTGAAAGGTGGGTCGATGCTCTGTATTTTAGTGAAAACCGCATCATGTTTGGAGGCTTGGTTGAGGAAATAGAGCAACCGAAAGATAATTTGTGATGAGCTGGGTCGAAATTCTGTAATTTTACTTTTTGACTAATTTTTCGGAAACGAGCGAT
The DNA here is from genome assembly GCF_945859685.1 of Eupeodes corollae. Lineage (NCBI taxonomy): Eukaryota > Metazoa > Arthropoda > Insecta > Diptera > Syrphidae > Eupeodes > Eupeodes corollae. The sequence goes on along the minus strand of NW_026605769.1, from coordinate 40,772 downwards.
CGTATAACATTTTGGTTTGCAGTTGTGGGTAGAGCATTTAAATACCTTTCTTTTGATGTGCATTTTGATTGGGTGGGAAATAGTTTTGAAAATACTACTTTTTTCGGCAAGGGTTAGCCCACGATTTTCTCGAAAAACTTAAAAAAAATCATTTTTGTGATTGATGCATCAATTGAAAGGTGGGTCGATGCTCTGTATTTTAGTGAAAACCGCATCATGTTTGGAGGCTTGGTTGAGGAAATAGAGCAACCGAAAGATAATTTGTGATGAGCTGGGTCGAAATTCTGTAATTTTACTTTTTGACTAATTTTTCGGAAACGAGCGATCGTATAACATTTTGGTTTGCAGTTGTGGGTAGAGCATTTAAATACCTTTCTTTTGATGTGCATTTTGATTGGGTGGGAAATAGTTTTGAAAATACTACTTTTTTCGGCAAGGGTTAGCCCACGATTTTCTCGAAAAACTGAAAAAAAATCATTTTTGTGATTTATGCATCAATTGAAAGGTGGGTCGATGCTCTGTATTTTAGTGAAAACCGCATCATGTTTGGAGGCTTGGTTGAGGAAATAGAGCAACCGAAAGATAATTTGTGATGAGCTGGGTCGAAATTCTGTAATTTTACTTTTTGACTAATTTTTCGGAAACGAGCGATCGTATAACATTTTGGTTTGCAGTTGTGGGTAGAGCATTTAAATACCTTTCTTTTGATATGCATTTTGATTGGATGGGAAATAGTTTTGAAAATACTACTTTTTTCGGCAAGGGTTAGCCCACGATTTTCTCGAAAAACTGAAAAAAAATCATTTTTGTGATTTATGCATCAATTGAAAGGTGGGTCGAAGCTCTGTATTTTAGTGAAAACCGCATCATGTTTGGAGGCTTGGTTGAGGAAATAGAGCAACCGAAAGATAATTTGTGATGAGCTGGGTCGAAATTCTGTAATTTTACTTTTTGACTAATTTTTCGGAAAAGAGAGATCGTATAACATTTTGGTTTGCAGTTGTTGGTAGAGCATTTAAATACCTTTCTTTTGATGTGCATTTTGATTGGGTGGGAAATAGTTTTGAAAATACTACTTTTTTCGGCAAGGGTTAGCCCACGATTTTCTCGAAAAACTGAAAAAAATCATTTTTGTGATTTATGCATCAATTGAAAGGTGGGTCGATGCTCTGTATTTTAGTGAAAACCGCATCATGTTTGGAGGCTTGGTTGAGGAAATAGAGCAACCGAAAGATAATTTGTGATGAGCTGGGTCGAAATTCTGTAATTTTACTTTTTGACTAATTTTTCGGAAACGAGCGATCGTATAACATTTTGGTTTGCAGTTGTGGGTAGAGCATTTAAATACCTTTCTTTTGATGTGCATTTTGATTGGGTGGGAAATAGTTTTGAAAATACTACTTTTTTCGGCAAGGGTTAGCCCACGATTTTCTCGAAAAACTGAAAAAAAATCATTTTTGTGATTTATGCATCAATTGAAAGGTGGGTCGATGCTCTGTATTTTAGTGAAAACCGCATCATGTTTGGAGGCTTGGTTGAGGAAATAGAGCAACCGAAAGATAATTTGTGATGAGCTAGGTCTAAATTCTGTAATTTTACTTTTTGACTAATTTTTCGGAAACGAGCGATCGTATAACATTTTGGTTTGCAGTTGTGGGTAGAGCATTTAAATACCTTTCTTTTGATGTGCATTTTGATTGGGTGGGAAATAGTTTTGAAAATACTACTTTTTTCGGCAAGGGTTAGCCCACGATTTTCTCGAAAAACTGAAAAAAAATCATTTTTGTGATTGATGCATCAATTGAAAGGTGGGTCGATGCTCTGTATTTTAGTGAAAACCGCATCATGTTTGGAGGCTTGGTTGAGGAAATAGAGCAACCGAAAGATAATTTGTGCTGAGCTGGGTCGAAATTCTGTAATTTTACTTTTTGACTAATTTTTCGGAAACGAGCGATCGTATAACATTTTGGTTTGCAGTTGTGGGTAGAGCATTTAAATACCTTTCTTTTGATGTGCATTTTGATTGGGTTTGAAATAGTTTTGAAAATACTACTTTTTTTGGCAAGGGTTAGCCCACGATTTTCTCGAAAAACTGAAAAAAAAATCATTTTTGTGATTTATGCATCAATTGAAAGGTGGGTCGATGCTCTGTATTTTAGTGAAAACCGCATCATGTTTGGAGGCTTGGTTGAGGAAATAGAGCAACCGAAAGATAATTTGTGATGAACTGGGTCGAAATTCTGTAATTTTACTTTTTGACTAATTTTTCGGAAACGAGCGATCGTATAACATTTTGGTTTGCAGTTGTGGGTAGAGCATTTAAATACCTTTCTTTTGATGTGCATTTTTATTGGGTGGGAAATAGTTTTGAAAATACTACTTTTTTCGGCAAGGGTTAGCCCACGATTTTCTCGAAAAACTGAAAAAAAATCATTTTTGTGATTGATGCATCAATTGAAAGGTGGGTCGATGCTCTGTATTTTAGTGAAAACCGCATCATGTTTGGAGGCTTGGTTGAGGAAATAGAGCAACCGAAAGATAATTTGTGATGAGCTGGGTCGAAATTCTGTAATTTTACTTTTTGACTAATTTTTCGGAAACGAGCGATCGTATAACATTTTGGTTTGCATTTGTGGGTAGAGCATTTAAATACCTTTCTTTTGATGTGCATTTTGATTGGGTTTAAAATAGTTTTGAAAATACTACTTTTTTTGGCAAGGGTTAGCCCACGATTTTCTCGAAAAACTTAAAAAAAATCATTTTTGTGATTGATGCATCAATTGAAAGGTGGGTCGATGCTCTATATTTTAGTGAAAACCGCATCATGTTTGGAGGCTTGGTTGAGGAAATAGAGCAACCGAAAGATAATTTGTGATGAGCTGGGTCGAAATTCTGTAATTTTTACTTTTTGACTAATTTTTCGGAAACGAGCGATCGTATAACATTTTGGTTTGCAGTTGTGGGTAGAGCATTTAAATACCTTTCTTTTGATGTGCATTTTGATTGGGTGGGAAAATAGTTTTGAAAATACTACTTTTTTCGGCAAGGGTTAGCCCACGATTTTCTCGAAAAACTGAAAAAAAATCATTTTTTGTGATTTATGCATCAATTGAAAGGTGGGTCGATGCTCTGTATTTTAGTGAAAATCGCATCATGTTTGGAGGCTTGGTTGAGGAAATAGAGCAACCGAAAGATAATTTGTGATGAGCTGGGTCTAAATTCTGTAATTTTACTTTTTGACTAATTTTTCGGAAAAGAGAGATTGTATAACATTTTGGTTTGCAGTTGTGGGTAGAGCATTTAAATACCTTTCTTTTGATGTGCATTTTGATTGGGTGGGAAATAGTTTTGAAAATACTACTTTTTTCGGCAAGGGTTAGCCCACGATTTTCTCGAAAAACTGAAAAAAAATCATTTTTTTGATTTATGCATCAATTGAAAGGTGGGTCGATGCTCTGTATTTTAGTGAAAACCGCATCATGTTTGGAGGCTTGGTTGAGGAAATAGAGCAACCGAAAGATAATTTGTGATGAGCTGGGTCGAAATTCTGTAATTTTACTTTTTGACTAATTTTTCGGAAACGAGCGATTGTATAACATTTTGGTTTGCAGTTGTGGATAGAGCATTTAAATACCTTTCTTTTGATGTGCATTTTGATTGGGTGGGAAATAGTTTTGAAAATACTACTTTTTTCGGCAAGGGTTAGCCCACGATTTTCTCGAAAAACTGAAAAAAAATCATTTATGTGATTTATGCATCAATTGAAAGGTGGGTCGATGCTCTGTATTTTAGTGAAAACCGCATCATGTTTGGAGGCTTGGTTAAGAAGGAAATAGAGCAACCGAAAGATAATTTGTGATGAGCTGGGTCGAAATTCTGTAATTTTACTTTTTGACTAATTTTTCGGAAACGAGCGATCGTATAACATTTTGGTTTGCAGTTGTGGGTAGAGCATTTAAATACCTTTCTTTTGATGTGTATTTTGATTGGTTGGGAAATAATTTTGAAAATACTACTTTTTTCGGCAAGGGTTAGCCCACGATTTTCTCGAAAAACTGAAAAAAAATCATTTTTGTGATTTATGCATCAATTGAAAGGTGGGTCGATGCTCTGTATTTTAGTGAAAACCGCATCATGTTTGGAGGCTTGGTTGAGGAAATAGAGCAACCGAAAGATAATTTGTGATGAGCTGGGTCGGGTCGAAATTCTGTAATTTTACTTTTTGACTAATTTTTCGGAAACGAGCGATCGTATAACATTTTGGTTTGCAGTTGTGGGTAGAGCATTTAAATACCTTTCTTTTGATGGGTATTTTGATTGGTTGGGAAATAATTTTGAAAATACTACTTTTTTCGGCAAGGGTTAGCCCACGATTTTCTCGAAAAACTGAAAAAAAATCATTTTTGTGATTTATGCATCAATTGAAAGGTGGGTCGATGCTCTGTATTTTAGTGAAAACCGCATCATGTTTGGAGGCTTGGTTGAGGAAATAGAGCAACCGAAAGATAATTTGTGATGAGCTGGGTCGAAATTCTGTAATTTTACTTTTTGACTAATTTTTCGGAAACGAGCGATCGTATAACATTTTGGTTTGCAGTTGTGGGTAGAGCATTTAAATACCTTTCTTTTGATGTGTATTTTGATTGGTTGGGAAATAATTTTGAAAATACTACTTTTTTCGGCAAGGGTTAGCCCACAATTTTCTCGAAAAACTGAAAAAAAAATCATTTTTGAGATTTATGCATCAATTGAAAGGTGGGTCGATGCTCTGTATTTTAGTGAAAACCGCATCATGTTTGGAGGCTTGGTTGAGGAAATAGAGCAACCGAAAGATAATTTGTGATGAGCTGGGTCGAAATTCTGTAATTTTACTTTTTGACTAATTTTTCGGAAAAGAGAGATCGTATAACATTTTGGTTTGCAGTTGTGGGTAGAGCATTTAAATACCTTTCTTTTGATGTGTATTTTGATTGGTTGGGAAATAATTTTGAAAATACTACTTTTATTTTGGTTTGCAGTTGTGGGTAGAGCATTTAAATACCTTTCTTTTGATGTGTATTTTGATTGGTTGGGAAATAAATTTGAAAATACTACTTTTTTCGGCAAGGGTTAGCCCACGATTTTCTCGAAAAACTGAAAAAAAAAATCATTTTTGTGATTTATGCATCAATTGAAAGGTGGGTCGATGCTCTGTATTTTAGTGAAAACCGCATCATGTTTGGAGGCTTGGTTGAGGAAATAGAGCAACCGAAAGATAATTTGTGATGAGCTGGGTCGAAATTCTGTAATTTTACTTTTTGACTAATTTTTCGGAAACGAGCGATCGTATAACATTTTGGTTTGCAGTTGTGGGTAGAGCATTTAAATACCTTTCTTTTGATGTGTATTTTGATTGGTTGGGAAATAATTTTGAAAATACTACTTTTTTCGGCAAGGGTTAGCCCACGATTTTCTCGAAAAACTGAAAAAAAATCATTTTTTTGATTTATGCATCAATTGAAAGGTGGGTCGATGCTCTGTATTTTAGTGAAAACCGCATCATGTTTGGAGGCTTGGTTGAGGAAATAGAGCAACCGAAAGATAATTTGTGATGAGCTGGGTCGAAATTCTGTAATTTTACTTTTTGACTAATTTTTCGGAAACGAGCGATTGTATAACATTTTGGTTTGCATTTGTGGATAGAGCATTTAAATACCTTTCTTTTGATGTGCATTTTGATTGGGTGGGAAATAGTTTTGAAAATACTACTTTTTTCGGCAAGGGTTAGCCCACGATTTTCTCGAAAAACTGAAAAAAAAATCATTTTTGAGATTTATGCATCAATTGAAAGGTGGGTCGATGCTCTGTATTTTAGTGAAAACCGCATCATGTTTGGAGGCTTGGTTGAGGAAATAGAGCAACCGAAAGATAATTTGTGATGAGCTGGGTCGAAATTCTGTAATTTTACTTTTTGACTAATTTTTCGGAAACGAGCGATCGTATAACATTTTGGTTTGCAGTTGTGGGTAGAGCATTTAAATACCTTTCTTTTGATGTGTATTTTGATTGGTTGGGAAATAATTTTGAAAATACTACTTTTTTCGGCAAGGGTTAGCCCACGATTTTCTCGAAAAACTGAAAAAAAATCATTTTTGTGATTTATGCATCAATTGAAAGGTGGGTCGATGCTCTGTATTTTAGTGAAAACCGCATCATGTTTGGAGGCTTGGTTGAGGAAATAGAGCAACCGAAAGATAATTTGTGATGAGCTGGGTCGGGTCGAAATTCTGTAATTTTACTTTTTGACTAATTTTTCGGAAACGAGCGATCGTATAACATTTTGGTTTGCAGTTGTGGGTAGAGCATTTAAATACCTTTCTTTTGATGTGTATTTTGATTGGTTGGGAAATAATTTTGAAAATACTACTTTTTTCGGCAAGGGTTAGCCCACGATTTTCTCGAAAAACTGGAAAAAAATCGTTTTTGAGATTTATGCATCAATTGAAAGGTGGGTCGATGCTCTGTATTTTAGTGAAAACCGCATCATGTTTGGAGGCTTGGTTGAGGAAATAGAGCAACCGAAAGATAATTTGTGATGAGCTGGGTCGAAATTCTGTAATTTTACTTTTTGACTAATTTTTCGGAAACGAGCGATCGTATAACATTTTGGTTTGCAGTTGTGGGTAGAGCATTTAAATACCTTTCTTTTGATGTGCATTTTAATTGGGTGGGAAATAGTTTTGAAAATACTACTTTTTCGGCAATGGGTTAGCCCACGATTTTCTCGAAAAACTGAAAAAAAAATCATTTTTGTGATTTATGCATCAATTGAAAGGTGGGTCGATGCTCTGTATTTTAGTGAAAACCGCATCATGTTTGGAGGCTTGGTTGAGGAAATAGAGCAACCGAAAGATAATTTGTGATGAGCTGGGTCGAAATTCTGTAATTTTACTTTTTGACTAATTTTTCGGAAACGAGCGATCGTATAACATTTTGGTTTGCAGTTGTGGGTAGAGCATTTAAATACCTTTCTTTTGATGTGCATTTTGATTGGGTGGGAAATAGTTTTGAAAATACTACTTTTTCGGCAATGGGTTAGCCCACGATTTTCGCGAAAAACTGAAAAAAAATCATTTTTGTGATTTATGCATCAATTGAAAGGTGGGTCGATGCTCTGTATTTTAGTGAAAACCGCATCATGTTTGTAGGCTTGGTTGAGGAAATAGAGCAACCGAAAGATAATTTGTGATGAGCTGGGTCGAAATTCTGTAATTTTACTTTTTGACTAATTTTTCGGAAACGAGCGATCGTATAACATTTTGGTTTGCAGTTGTGGGTAGAGCATTTAAATACCTTTCTTTTGATGTGCATTTTAATTGGGTGGGAAATAGTTTTGAAAATACTACTTTTTCGGCAATGGGTTAGCCCACGATTTTCTCGAAAAACTGAAAAAAAAATCATTTTTGTGATTTATGCATCAATTGAAAGGTGGGTCGATGCTCTGTATTTTAGTGAAAACCGCATCATGTTTGGAGGCTTGGTTGAGGAAATAGAGCAACCGAAAGATAATTTGTGATGAGCTGGGTCGAAATTCTGTAATTTTACTTTTTGACTAATTTTTCGGAAACGAGCGATCGTATAACATTTTGGTTTGCAGTTGTGGGTAGAGCATTTAAATACCTTTCTTTTGATGTGCATTTTGATTGGGTGGGAAATAGATTTGAAAATGCTACTTTTTCGGCAATGGGTTAGCCCACGATTTTCTCGAAAAACTGAAAAAAAAATCATTTTTGTGATTTATGCATCAATTGAAAGGTGGGTCGATGCTCTGTATTTTAGTGAAAACCGCATCATGTTTGGAGGCTTGGTTGAGGAAATAGAGCAACCGAAAGATAATTTGTGATGAGCTGGGTCGAAATTCTGTAATTTTACTTTTTGACTAATTTTTCGGAAAAGAGAGATCGTATAACATTTTGGTTTGCAGTTGTTGGTAGAGCATTTAAATACCTTTCTTTTGATGTGCATTTTGATTGGGTGGGAAATAGTTTTGAAAATACTACTTTTTTCGGCAAGGGTTAGCCCACGATTTTCTCGAAAAACTGAAAAAAAATCATTTTTGAGATTTATGCATCAATTGAAAGGTGGGTCGATGCTCTGTATTTTAGTGAAAACCGCATCATGTTTGGAGGCTTGGTTGAGGAAATAGAGCAACCGAAAGATAATTTGTGATGAGCTGGGTCGAAATTCTGTAATTTTACTTTTTGACTAATTTTTCGGAAACGAGCGATCGTATAACATTTTGGTTTGCAGTTGTGGGTAGAGCATTTAAATACCTTTCTTTTGATGTGCATTTTAATTGGGTGGGAAATAGTTTTGAAAATACTACTTTTTCGGCAATGGGTTAGCCCACGATTTTCTCGAAAAACTGAAAAAAAATCATTTTTGTGATTTATGCATCAATTGAAAGGTGGGTCGATGCTCTGCATTTTAGTGAAAACCGCATCATGTTTGGAGGCTTGGTTGAGGAAATAGAGCAACCGAAAGATAATTTGTGATGAGCTGGGTCGAAATTCTGTAATTTTACTTTTTGACTAATTTTTCGGAAACGAGCGATCGTATAATATTTTGGTTTGCAGTTGTGGGTAGAGCATTTAAATACCTTTCTTTTGATGTGCATTTTGATTGGGTGGGAAATAGATTTGAAAATGCTACTTTTTCGGCAATGGGTTAGCCCACGATTTTCTCGAAAAACTGAAAAAAAATCATTTTTGTGATTTACGCATCAATTGAAAGGTGGGTCGATGCTCTGTATTTTAGTGAAAACCGCATCATGTTTGGAGGCTTGGTTGAGGAAATAGAGCAACCGAAAGATAATTTGTGATGAGCTGGGTCGAAATTCTGTAATTTTACTTTTTGACTAATTTTTCGGAAAAGAGAGATCGTATAACATTTTGGTTTGCAGTTGTTGGTAGAGCATTTAAATACCTTTCTTTTGATGTGCATTTTGATTGGGTGGGAAATAGTTTTGAAAATACTACTTTTTTCGGCAAGGGTTAGCCCACGATTTTCTCGAAAAACTGAAAAAAAATCATTTTTGTGATTTATGCATCAATTGAAAGGTGGGTCGATGCTCTGTATTTTAGTGAAAACCGCATCATGTTTGGAGGCTTGGTTGAGGAAATAGAGCAACCGAAAGATAATTTGTGATGAGCTGGGTCGAAATTCTGTAATTTTACTTTTTGACTAATTTTTCGGAAAAGAGAGATCGTATAACATTTTGGTTTGCAGTTGTGGGTAGAGCATTTAAATACCTTTCTTTTGATGTGTATTTTGATTGGTTGGGAAATAATTTTGAAAATACTACTTTTTTCGGCAAGGGTTAGCCCACGATTTTCTCGAAAAACTGGAAAAAAATCGTTTTTGAGATTTATGCATCAATTGAAAGGTGGGTCGATGCTCTGTATTTTAGTGAAAACCGCATCATGTTTGGAGGCTTGGTTGAGGAAATAGAGCAACCGAAAGATAATTTGTGATGAGCTGGGTCGAAATTCTGTAATTTTACTTTTTGACTAATTTTTCGGAAACGAGCGATCGTATAACATTTTGGTTTGCAGTTGTGGGTAGAGCATTTAAATACCTTTCTTTTGATGTGCATTTTAATTGGGTGGGAAATAGTTTTGAAAATACTACTTTTTCGGCAATGGGTTAGCCCACGATTTTCTCGAAAAACTGAAAAAAAAATCATTTTTGTGATTTATGCATCAATTGAAAGGTGGGTCGATGCTCTGTATTTTAGTGAAAACCGCATCATGTTTGGAGGCTTGGTTGAGGAAATAGAGCAACCGAAAGATAATTTGTGATGAGCTGGGTCGAAATTCTGTAATTTTACTTTTTGACTAATTTTTCGGAAACGAGCGATCGTATAACATTTTGGTTTGCAGTTGTGGGTAGAGCATTTAAATACCTTTCTTTTGATGTGCATTTTGATTGGGTGGGAAATAGTTTTGAAAATACTACTTTTTCGGCAATGGGTTAGCCCACGATTTTCGCGAAAAACTGAAAAAAAATCATTTTTGTGATTTATGCATCAATTGAAAGGTGGGTCGATGCTCTGTATTTTAGTGAAAACCGCATCATGTTTGTAGGCTTGGTTGAGGAAATAGAGCAACCGAAAGATAATTTGTGATGAGCTGGGTCGAAATTCTGTAATTTTACTTTTTGACTAATTTTTCGGAAACGAGCGATCGTATAACATTTTGGTTTGCAGTTGTGGGTAGAGCATTTAAATACCTTTCTTTTGATGTGCATTTTAATTGGGTGGGAAATAGTTTTGAAAATACTACTTTTTCGGCAATGGGTTAGCCCACGATTTTCTCGAAAAACTGAAAAAAAAATCATTTTTGTGATTTATGCATCAATTGAAAGGTGGGTCGATGCTCTGTATTTTAGTGAAAACCGCATCATGTTTGGAGGCTTGGTTGAGGAAATAGAGCAACCGAAAGATAATTTGTGATGAGCTGGGTCGAAATTCTGTAATTTTACTTTTTGACTAATTTTTCGGAAACGAGCGATCGTATAACATTTTGGTTTGCAGTTGTGGGTAGAGCATTTAAATACCTTTCTTTTGATGTGCATTTTGATTGGGTGGGAAATAGTTTTGAAAATACTACTTTTTCGGCAATGGGTTAGCCCACGATTTTCGCGAAAAACTGAAAAAAAATCATTTTTGTGATTTATGCATCAATTGAAAGGTGGGTCGATGCTCTGTATTTTAGTGAAAACCGCATCATGTTTGTAGGCTTGGTTGAGGAAATAGAGCAACCGAAAGATAATTTGTGATGAGCTGGGTCGAAATTCTGTAATTTTACTTTTTGACTAATTTTTCGGAAACGAGCGATCGTATAACATTTTGGTTTGCAGTTGTGGGTAGAGCATTTAAATACCTTTCTTTTGATGTGCATTTTAATTGGGTGGGAAATAGTTTTGAAAATACTACTTTTTCGGCAATGGGTTAGCCCACGATTTTCTCGAAAAACTGAAAAAAAAATCATTTTTGTGATTTATGCATCAATTGAAAGGTGGGTCGATGCTCTGTATTTTAGTGAAAACCGCATCATGTTTGGAGGCTTGGTTGAGGAAATAGAGCAACCGAAAGATAATTTGTGATGAGCTGGGTCGAAATTCTGTAATTTTACTTTTTGACTAATTTTTCGGAAACGAGCGATCGTATAACATTTTGGTTTGCAGTTGTGGGTAGAGCATTTAAATACCTTTCTTTTGATGTGCATTTTAATTGGGTGGGAAATAGTTTTGAAAATACTACTTTTTCGGCAATGGGTTAGCCCACGATTTTCTCGAAAAACTGAAAAAAAAATCATTTTTGTGATTTATGCATCAATTGAAAGGTGGGTCGATGCTCTGTATTTTAGTGAAAACCGCATCATGTTTGGAGGCTTGGTTGAGGAAATAGAGCAACCGAAAGATAATTTGTGATGAGCTGGGTCGAAATTCTGTAATTTTACTTTTTGACTAATTTTTCGGAAACGAGCGATCGTATAACATTTTGGTTTGCAGTTGTGGGTAGAGCATTTAAATACCTTTCTTTTGATGTGCATTTTGATTGGGTGGGAAATAGATTTGAAAATGCTACTTTTTCGGCAATGGGTTAGCCCACGATTTTCTCGAAAAACTGAAAAAAAAATCATTTTTGTGATTTATGCATCAATTGAAAGGTGGGTCGATGCTCTGTATTTTAGTGAAAACCGCATCATGTTTGGAGGCTTGGTTGAGGAAATAGAGCAACCGAAAGATAATTTGTGATGAGCTGGGTCGAAATTCTGTAATTTTACTTTTTGACTAATTTTTCGGAAAAGAGAGATCGTATAACATTTTGGTTTGCAGTTGTTGGTAGAGCATTTAAATACCTTTCTTTTGATGTGCATTTTGATTGGGTGGGAAATAGTTTTGAAAATACTACTTTTTTCGGCAAGGGTTAGCCCACGATTTTCTCGAAAAACTGAAAAAAAATCATTTTTGAGATTTATGCATCAATTGAAAGGTGGGTCGATGCTCTGTATTTTAGTGAAAACCGCATCATGTTTGGAGGCTTGGTTGAGGAAATAGAGCAACCGAAAGATAATTTGTGATGAGCTGGGTCGAAATTCTGTAATTTTACTTTTTGACTAATTTTTCGGAAACGAGCGATCGTATAACATTTTGGTTTGCAGTTGTGGGTAGAGCATTTAAATACCTTTCTTTTGATGTGCATTTTAATTGGGTGGGAAATAGTTTTGAAAATACTACTTTTTCGGCAATGGGTTAGCCCACGATTTTCTCGAAAAACTGAAAAAAAAATCATTTTTGTGATTTATGCATCAATTGAAAGGTGGGTCGATGCTCTGCATTTTAGTGAAAACCGCATCATGTTTGGAGGCTTGGTTGAGGAAATAGAGCAACCGAAAGATAATTTGTGATGAGCTGGGTCGAAATTCTGTAATTTTACTTTTTGACTAATTTTTCGGAAACGAGCGATCGTATAATATTTTGGTTTGCAGTTGTGGGTAGAGCATTTAAATACCTTTCTTTTGATGTGCATTTTGATTGGGTGGGAAATAGATTTGAAAATGCTACTTTTTCGGCAATGGGTTAGCCCACGATTTTCTCGAAAAACTGAAAAAAAATCATTTTTGTGATTTATGCATCAATTGAAAGGTGGGTCGATGCTCTGTATTTTAGTGAAAACCGCATCATGTTTGGAGGCTTGGTTGAGGAAATAGAGCAACCGAAAGATAATTTGTGATGAGCTGGGTCGAAATTCTGTAATTTTACTTTTTGACTAATTTTTCGGAAAAGAGAGATCGTATAACATTTTGGTTTGCAGTTGTTGGTAGAGCATTTAAATACCTTTCTTTTGATGTGCATTTTGATTGGGTGGGAAATAGTTTTGAAAATACTACTTTTTTCGGCAAGGGTTAGCCCACGATTTTCTCGAAAAACTGAAAAAAAATCATTTTTGTGATTTATGCATCAATTGAAAGGTGGGTCGATGCTCTGTATTTTAGTGAAAACCGCATCATGTTTGGAGGCTTGGTTGAGGAAATAGAGCAACCGAAAGATAATTTGTGATGAGCTGGGTCGAAATTCTGTAATTTTACTTTTTGACTAATTTTTCGGAAAAGAGAGATCGTATAACATTTTGGTTTGCAGTTGTGGGTAGAGCATTTAAATACCTTTCTTTTGATGTGCATTTTGATTGGGTGGGAAATAGTTTTGAAAATACTACTTTTTCGGCAATGGGTTAGCCCACGATTTTCTCGAAAAACTGAAAAAAAATCATTTTTGTGATTTATGCATCAATTGAAAGGTGGGTCGATGCTCTGTATTTTAGTGAAAACCGCATCATGTTTGGAGGCTTGGTTGAGGAAATAGAGCAACCGAAAGATAATTTGTGATGAGCTGGGTCGAAATTCTGTAATTTTACTTTTTGACTAATTTTTCGGAAACGAGCGATCGTATAACATTTTGGTTTGCAGTTGTGGGTAGAGCATTTAAATACCTTTCTTTTGATGTGCATTTTGATTAGTTGGGAAATAGTTTTGGAAATACTACTTTTTCGGCAATGGGTTAGCCCACGATTTTCTCGAAAAACTGAAAAAAAATCATTTTTGTGATTTATGCATCAATTGAAAGGTGGGTCGATGCTCTGTATTTTAGTGAAAACCGCATCATGTTTGGAGGCTTGGTTGAGGAAATAGAGCAACCGAAAGATAATTTGTGATGAGCTGGGTCGAAATTCTGTAATTTTACTTTTTGACTAATTTTTCGGAAACGAGCGATCGTATAACATTTTGGTTTGCAGTTGTGGGTAGAGCATTTAAATACCTTTCTTTTGATGTGCATTTTGATTGGGTGGGAAATAGTTTTGAAAATACTACTTTTTCGGCAATGGGTTAGCCCACGATTTTCTCGAAAAACTGAAAAAAAATCATTTTTGTGATTTATGCATCAATTGAAAGGTGGGTCGATGCTGTGTATTTTAGTGAAAACCGCATCATGTTTGGAGGCTTGGTTGAGGAAATAGAGCAACCGAAAGATAATTTATGATGAGCTGGGTCGAAATTCTGTAATTTTACTTTTTGACTAATTTTTGAGATTTATGCATCAATTGAAAGGTGGGTCGATGCTCTGTATTTTAGTGAAAACCGCATCATGTTTGGAGGCTTGGTTGAGGAAATAGAGCAACCGAAAGATAATTTGTGATGAGCTGGGTCGAAATTCTGTAATTTTACTTTTTGACTAATTTTTCGGAAACGAGCGATCGTATAACATTTTGGTTTGCAGTTGTGGGTAGAGCATTTAAATACCTTTCTTTTGATGTGCATTTTAATTGGGTGGGAAATAGTTTTGAAAATACTACTTTTTCGGCAATGGGTTAGCCCACGATTTTCTCGAAAAACTGAAAAAAAAATCATTTTTGTGATCTATGCATCAATTGAAAGGTGGGTCGATGCTCTGTATTTTAGTGAAAACCGCATCATGTTTGGAGGCTTGGTTGAGGAAATAGAGCAACCGAAAGATAATTTGTGATGAGCTGGGTCGAAATTCTGTAATTTTACTTTTTGACTAATTTTTCGGAAACGAGCGATCGTATAACATTTTGGTTTGCAGTTGTGGGTAGAGCATTTAAATACCTTTCTTTTGATGTGCATTTTAATTGGGTGGGAAATAGTTTTGAAAATACTACTTTTTCGGCAATGGGTTAGCCCACGATTTTCTCGAAAAACTGAAAAAAAAATCATTTTTGTGATTTATGCATCAATTGAAAGGTGGGTCGATGCTCTGTATTTTAGTGAAAACCGCATCATGTTTGGAGGCTTGGTTGAGGAAATAGAGCAACCGAAAGATAATTTGTGATGAGCTGGGTCGAAATTCTGTAATTTTACTTTTTGACTAATTTTTCGGAAACGAGCGATCGTATAACATTTTGGTTTGCAGTTGTGGGTAGAGCATTTAAATACCTTTCTTTTGATGTGCATTTTGATTGGGTGGGAAATAGATTTGAAAATGCTACTTTTTCGGCAATGGGTTAGCCCACGATTTTCTCGAAAAACTGAAAAAAAATCATTTTTGTGATTTATGCATCAATTGAAAGGTGGGTCGATGCTCTGTATTTTAGTGAAAACCGCATCATGTTTGGAGGCTTGGTTGAGGAAATAGAGCAACCGAAAGATAATTTGTGATGAGCTGGGTCGAAATTCTGTAATTTTACTTTTTGACTAATTTTTCGGAAAAGAGAGATCGTATAACATTTTGGTTTGCAGTTGTTGGTAGAGCATTTAAATACCTTTCTTTTGATGTGCATTTTGATTGGGTGGGAAATAGTTTTGAAAATACTACTTTTTTCGGCAAGGGTTAGCCCACGATTTTCTCGAAAAACTGAAAAAAAATCATTTTTGAGATTTATGCATCAATTGAAAGGGGGGTCGATGCTCTGTATTTTAGTGAAAACCGCATCATGTTTGGAGGCTTGGTTGAGGAAATAGAGCAACCGAAAGATAATTTGTAATGAGCTGGGTCGAAATTCTGTAATTTTACTTTTTGACTAATTTTTCGGAAACGAGCGATCGTATAACATTTTGGTTTGCAGTTGTGGGTAGAGCATTTAAATACCTTTCTTTTGATGTGCATTTTGATTGGGTGGGAAATAGTTTTGAAAATACTACTTTTTTCGGCAAGGGTTAGCCCACGATTTTCTCGAAAAACTGAAAAAAAATCATTTTTGTGATTTATGCATCAATTGAAAGGTGGGTCGATGCTCTGTATTTTAGTGAAAACCGCATCATGTTTGGAGGCTTGGTTGAGGAAATAGAGCAACCGAAAGATAATTTGTGATGAGCTGGGTCGAAATTCTGTAATTTTACTTTTTGACTAATTTTTCGGAAACGAGCGATCGTATAACATTTTGGTTTGCAGTTGTGGGTAGAGCATTTAAATACCTTTCTTTTGATGTGCATTTTGATTGGGTGGGAAATAGATTTGAAAATGCTACTTTTTCGGCAATGGGTTAGCCCACGATTTTCTCGAAAAACTGAAAAAAAATCATTTTTGTGATTTATGCATCAATTGAAAGGTGGGTCGATGCTCTGTATTTTAGTGAAAACCGCATCATGTTTGGAGGCTTGGTTGAGGAAATAGAGCAACCGAAAGATAATTTGTGATGAGCTGGGTCGAAATTCTGTAATTTTACTTTTTGACTAATTTTTCGGAAAAGAGAGATCGTATAACATTTTGGTTTGCAGTTGTTGGTAGAGCATTTAAATACCTTTCTTTTGATGTGCATTTTGATTGGGTGGGAAATAGTTTTGAAAATACTACTTTTTCGGCAATGGGTTAGCCCACGATTTTCTCGAAAAACTGAAAAAAATCATTTTTGTGATTTATGCATCAATTGAAAGGTGGGTCGATGCTCTGTATTTTAGTGAAAACCGCATCATGTTTGGAGGCTTGGTTGAGGAAATAGAGCAACCGAAAGATAATTTGTGATGAGCTGGGTCGAAATTCTGTAATTTTACTTTTTGACTAATTTTTCGGAAACGAGCGATCGTATAACATTTTGGTTTGCAGTTGTGGGTAGAGCATTTAAATACCTTTCTTTTGATGTGCATTTTGATTGGGTGGGAAATAGATTTGAAAATACTACTTTTTTCGGCAAGGGTTAGCCCACGATTTTCTCGAAAAACTGAAAAAAAATCATTTTTGAGATTTATGCATCAATTGAAAGGTGGGTCGATGCTCTGTATTTTAGTGAAAACCGCATCATGTTTGGAGGCTTGGTTGAGGAAATAGAGCAACCGAAAGATAATTTGTGATGAGCTGGGTCGAAATTCTGTAATTTTACTTTTTGACTAATTTTTCGGAAACGAGCGATCGTATAACATTTTGGTTTGCAGTTGTGGGTAGAGCATTTAAATACCTTTCTTTTGATGTGCATTTTGATTGGGTGGGAAATAGATTTGAAAATGCTACTTTTTCGGCAATGGGTTAGCCCACGATTTTCTCGAAAAACTGAAAAAAAATCATTTTTGTGATTTATGCATCAATTGAAAGGTGGGTCGATGCTCTGTATTTTAGTGAAAACCGCATCATGTTTGGAGGCTTGGTTGAGGAAATAGAGCAACCGAAAGATAATTTGTGATGAGCTGGGTCGAAATTCTGTAATTTTACTTTTTGACTAATTTTTCGGAAAAGAGAGATCGTATAACATTTTGGTTTGCAGTTGTTGGTAGAGCATTTAAATACCTTTCTTTTGATGTGCATTTTGATTGGGTGGGAAATAGTTTTGAAAATACTACTTTTTTCGGCAAGGGTTAGCCCACGATTTTCTCGAAAAACTGAAAAAAAAATCATTTTTGAGATTTATGCATCAATTGAAAGGGGGGTCGATGCTCTGTATTTTAGTGAAAACCGCATCATGTTTGGAGGCTTGGTTGAGGAAATAGAGCAACCGAAAGATAATTTGTGATGAGCTGGGTCGAAATTCTGTAATTTTACTTTTTGACTAATTTTTCGGAAACGAGCGATCGTATAACATTTTGGTTTGCAGTTGTGGGTAGAGCATTTAAATACCTTTCTTTTGATGTGCATTTTGATTGGGTGGGAAATAGTTTTGAAAATACTACTTTTTTCGGCAAGGGTTAGCCCACGATTTTCTCGAAAAACTGAAAAAAAATCATTTTTGTGATTTATGCATCAATTGAAAGGTGGGTCGATGCTCTGTATTTTAGTGAAAACCGCATCATGTTTGGAGGCTTGGTTGAGGAAATAGAGCAACCGAAAGATAATTTGTGATGAGCTGGGTCGAAATTCTGTAATTTTACTTTTTGACTAATTTTTCGGAAACGAGCGTTCGTATAACATTTTGGTTTGCAGTTGTGGGTAGAGCATTTAAATACCTTTCTTTTGATGTGTATTTTGATTGGTTGGGAAATAATTTTGAAAATATTACTTTTTTCGGCAAGGGTTAGCCCACGATTTTCTCGAAAAACTGAAAAAAAAATCATTTATGTGATTTATGCATCAATTGAAAGGTGGGTCGATGCTCTGTATTTTAGTGAAAACCGCATCATGTTTGGAGGCTTGGTTGAGGAAATAGAGCAACCGAAAGATAATTTGTGATGAGCTGGGTCGAAATTCTGTAATTTTACTTTTTGACTAATTTTTCGGAAACGAGCGATCGTATAACATTTTGGTTTGCAGTTGTGGGTAGAGCATTTAAATACCTTTCTTTTGATGTGCATTTTGATTGGGTGGGAAATAGTTTTGAAAATACTACTTTTTCGGCAATGGGTTAGCCCACGACTTTCTCGAAAAACTGAAAAAAAATCATTTTTGTGATTTATGCATCAATTGAAAGGTGGGTCGATGCTCTGTATTTTAGTGAAAACCGCATCATGTTTGGAGGCTTGGTTGAGGAAATAGAGCAACCGAAAGATAATTTGTGATGAGCTGGGTCGAAATTCTGTAATTTTACTTTTTGACTAATTTTTCGGAAACGAGCGATCGTATAACATTTTGGTTTGCAGTTGTGGGTAGAGCATTTAAATACCTTTCTTTTGATGTGCATTTTGATTGGGTGGGAAATAGTTTTGAAAATACTACTTTTTTCGGCAAGGGTTAGCCCACGATTTTCTCGAAAAACTGAAAAAAAATCATTTTTGTGATTTATGCATCAATTGAAAGGTGGGTCGATGCTCTGTATTTTAGTGAAAACCGCATCATGTTTGGAGGCTTGGTTGAGGAAATAGAGCAACCGAAAGATAATTTGTGATGAGCTGGGTCGAAATTCTGTAATTTTACTTTTTGACTAATTTTTCGGAAACGAGCGATCGTATAACATTTTGGTTTGCAGTTGTGGGTAGAGCATTTAAATACCTTTCTTTTGATGTGCATTTTGATTGGGTGGGAAATAGTTTTGAAAATACTACTTTTTTCGGCAATGGGTTAGCCCACGATTTTCTCGAAAAACTGAAAAAAAATCATTTTTGTGATTTATGCATCAATTGAAAGGTGGGTCGATGCTCTGTATTTTAGTGAAAACCGCATCATGTTTGGAGGCTTGGTTGAGGAAATAGAGCAACCGAAAGATAATTTGTGATGAGCTGGGTCGGGTCGAAATTCTGTAATTTTACTTTTTGACTAATTTTTCAGAAACGAGCGATCGTATAACATTTTGGTTTGCAGTTGTGGGTAGAGCATTTAAATACCTTTCTTTTGATGTGCATTTTGATTGGGTGGGAAATAGTTTTGAAAATACTACTTTTTTCGGCAAGGGTTAGCCCACGATTTTCTCGAAAAACTGAAAAAAAATCATTTTTGTGATTTATGCATCAATTGAAAGGTGGGTCGATGCTCTGTATTTTAGTGAAAACCGCATCATGTTTGGAGGCTTGGTTGAGGAAATAGAGCAACCGAAAGATAATTTGTGATGAGCTGGGTCGAAATTCTGTAATTTTACTTTTTGACTAATTTTTCGGAAACGAGCGATCGTATAACATTTTGGTTTGCAGTTGTGGGTAGAGCATTTAAATACCTTTCTTTTGATGTGCATTTTGATTGGGTGGGAAATAGTTTTGAAAATACTACTTTTTCGGCAATGGGTTAGCCCACGATTTTCTCGAAAAACTGAAAAAAATCATTTTTGTGATTTATGCATCAATTGAAAGGTGGGTCGATGCTCTGTATTTTAGTGAAAACCGCATCATGTTTGGAGGCTTGGTTGAGGAAATAGAGCAACCGAAAGATAATTTGTGATGAGCTGGGTCGAAATTCTGTAATTTTACTTTTTGACTAATTTTTCGGAAACGAGCGATCGTATAACATTTTGGTTTGCAGTTGTGGGTAGAGCATTTAAATACCTTTCTTTTGATGTGCATTTTGATTGGGTGGGAAATAGTTTTGAAAATACTACTTTTTTCGGCAAGGGTTAGCCCACGATTTTCTCGAAAAACTGAAAAAAAATCATTTTTGTGATTTATGCATCAATTGAAAGGTGGGTCGATGCTCTGTATTTTAGTGACAACCGCATCATGTTTGGAGGCTTGGTTGAGGAAATAGAGCAACCGAAAGATAATTTGTGATGAGCTGGGTCGAAATTCTGTAATTTTACTTTTTGACTAATTTTTCGGAAAAGAGAGATCGTATAACATTTTGGTTTGCAGTTGTGGGTAGAGCATTTAAATACCTTTCTTTTGATGTGCATTTTGATTGGGTGGGAAATAGTTTTGAAAATACTACTTTTTCGGCAATGGGTTAGCCCACGATTTTCTCGAAAAACTGAAAAAAAAAATCATTTTTGAGATTTATGCATCAATTGAAAGGTGGGTCGATGCTCTGTATTTTAGTGAAAACCGCATCATGTTTGGAGGCTTGGTTGAGGAAATAGAGCAACCGAAAGATAATTTGTGATGAGCTGGGTCGAAATTCTGTAATTTTACTTTTTGACTAATTTTTCGGAAACGAGCGATCGTATAACATTTTGGTTTGCAGTTGTGGGTAGAGCATTTAAATACCTTTCTTTTGATGTGCATTTTAATTGGGTGGGAAATAGTTTTGAAAATACTACTTTTTCGGCAATGGGTTAGCCCACGATTTTCTCGAAAAACTGAAAAAAAAATCATTTTTGTGATTTATGCATCAATTGAAAGGTGGGTCGATGCTCTGTATTTTAGTGAAAACCGCATCATGTTTGGAGGCTTGGTTGAGGAAATAGAGCAACCGAAAGATAGATTGTGATGAGCTGGGTCGTAATTCTGTAATTTTACTTTTTGACTAATTTTTCGGAAACGAGCGATCGTATAACATTTTGGTTTGCAGTTGTGGGTAGAGCATTTAAATACCTTTCTTTTGATGTGTATTTTGATTGGGTGGGAAATAGTTTTGAAAATACTACTTTTTCGGCAATGGGTAAGCCCACGATTTTCTCGAAAAACTGAAAAAAAATCATTTTTGAGATTTATGCATCAATTGAAAGGTGGGTCGATGCTCTGTATTTTAGTGAAAACCGCATCATGTTTGGAGGCTTGGTTGAGGAAATAGAGCAACCGAAAGATAATTTGTGATGAGCTGGGTCGAAATTCTGTAATTTTACTTTTTGACTAATTTTTCGGAAACGAGCGATCGTATAACATTTTGGTTTGCAGTTGTGGGTAGAGCATTTAAATACCTTTCTTTTGATGTGCATTTTGATTGGGTGGGAAATAGTTTTGAAAATACTACTTTTTCGGCAATGGGTTAGCCCACGATTTTCTCGAAAAACTGAAAAAAAATCATTTTTGTGATTTATGCATCAATTGAAAGGTGGGTCGATGCTCTGTATTTTAGTGAAAACCGCATCATGTTTGGAGGCTTGGTTGAGGAAATAGAGCAACCGAAAGATAATTTGTGATGAGCTGGGTCGGGTCGAAATTCTGTAATTTTACTTTTTGACTAATTTTTCGGAAACGAGCGATCGTATAACATTTTGGTTTGCAGTTGTGGGTAGAGCATTTAAATACCTTTCTTTTGATGTGCATTTTGATTGGGTGGGAAATAGTTTTGAAAATACTACTTTTTTCGGCAAGGGTTAGCCCACGATTTTCTCGAAAAACTGAAAAAAAATCATTTTTGTGATTTATGCATCAATTGAAAGGTGGGTCGATGCTCTGTATTTTAGTGACAACCGCATCATGTTTGGAGGCTTGGTTGAGGAAATAGAGCAACCGAAAGATAATTTGTGATGAGCTGGGTCGAAATTCTGTAATTTTACTTTTTGACTAATTTTTCGGAAAAGAGAGATCGTATAACATTTTGGTTTGCAGTTGTGGGTAGAGCATTTAAATACCTTTCTTTTGATGTGCATTTTGATTGGGTGGGAAATAGTTTTGAAAATACTACTTTTTCGGCAATGGGTTAGCCCACGATTTTCTCGAAAAACTGAAAAAAAAAATCATTTTTGAGATTTATGCATCAATTGAAAGGTGGGTCGATGCTCTGTATTTTAGTGAAAACCGCATCATGTTTGGAGGCTTGGTTGAGGAAATAGAGCAACCAAAAGATAATTTGTGATGAGCTGGGTCGAAATTCTGTAATTTTACTTTTTGACTAATTTTTCGGAAACGAGCGATCGTATAACATTTTGGTTTGCAGTTGTGGGTAGAGCATTTAAATACCTTTCTTTTGATGTGCATTTTGATTGGGTGGGAAATAGTTTTGAAAATACTACTTTTTCGGCAATGGGTTAGCCCACGATTTTCTCGAAAAACTGAAAAAAAATCATTTTTGTGATTTATGCATCAATTGAAAGGTGGGTCGATGCTCTGTATTTTAGTGAAAACCGCATCATGTTTGGAGGCTTGGTTGAGGAAATAGAGCAACCGAAAGATAATTTGTGATGAGCTGGGTCGAAATTCTGTAATTTTACTTTTTGACTAATTTTTCGGAAACGAGCGATCGTATAACATTTTGGTTTGCAGTTGTGGGTAGAGCATTTAAATACCTTTCTTTTGATGTGCATTTTGATTGGGTGGGAAATAGTTTTGAAAATACTACTTTTTCGGCAAGGGTTAGCCCACGATTTTCTCGAAAAACTGAAAAAAAATCATTTTTGTGATTTATGCATCAATTGAAAGGTGGGTCGATGCTCTGTATTTTAGTGAAAACCGCATCATGTTTGGAGGCTTGGTTGAGGAAATAGAGCAACCGAAAGATAGATTGTGATGAGCTGGGTCGTAATTCTGTAATTTTACTTTTTGACTAATTTTTCGGAAACGAGCGATCGTATAACATTTTGGTTTGCAGTTGTGGGTAGAGCATTTAAATACCTTTCTTTTGATGTGTATTTTGATTGGGTGGGAAATAGTTTTGAAAATACTACTTTTTCGGCAATGGGTAAGCCCACGATTTTCTCGAAAAACTGAAAAAAAATCATTTTTGAGATTTATGCATCAATTGAAAGGTGGGTCGATGCTCTGTATTTTAGTGAAAACCGCATCATGTTTGGAGGCTTGGTTGAGGAAATAGAGCAACCGAAAGATAATTTGTGATGAGCTGGGTCGAAATTCTGTAATTTTACTTTTTGACTAATTTTTCGGAAACGAGCGATCGTATAACATTTTGGTTTGCAGTTGTGGGTAGAGCATTTAAATACCTTTCTTTTGATGTGCATTTTGATTGGGTGGGAAATAGTTTTGAAAATACTACTTTTTTCGGCAAGGGTTAGCCCACGATTTTCTCGAAAAACTGAAAAAAAATCATTTTTGTGATTTATGCATCAATTGAAAGGTGGGTCGATGCTCTGTATTTTAGTGGAAACCGCATCATGTTTGGAGGCTTGGTTGAAGAAATAGAGCAACCGAAAGATAATTTGTGATGAGCTGGGTCGAAATTCTGTAATTTTACTTTTTGACTAATTTTTCGGAAACGAGCGATCGTATAACATTTTGGTTTGCAGTTGTGGGTAGAGCATTTAAATACCTTTCTTTTGATGTGCATTTTGATTGGGTGGGAAATAGTTTTGAAAATACTACTTTTTCGGCAAGGGTTAGCCCACGATTTTCTCGAAAAACTGAAAAAAAATCATTTTTGTGATTTATGCATCAATTGAAAGGTGGGTCGATGCTCTGTATTTTAGTGAAAACCGCATCATGTTTGGAGGCTTGGTTGAGGAAATAGAGCAACCGAAAGATAATTTGTGATGAGCTGGGTCGAAATTCTGTAATTTTACTTTTTGACTAATTTTTCGGAAACGAGCGATCGTATAACATTTTGGTTTGCAGTTGTGGGTAGAGCATTTAAATACCTTTCTTTTGATGTGCATTTTGATTGGGTGGGAAATAGTTTTGAAAATACTACTTTTTCGGCAATGGGTTAGCCCACGATTTTCTCGAAAAACTGAAAAAAAATCATTTTTGTGATTTATGCATCAATTGAAAGGTGGGTCGATGCTCTGTATTTTAGTGAAAACCGCATCATGTTTGGAGGCTTGGTTGAGGAAATAGAGCAACCGAAAGATAATTTGTGATGAGCTGGGTCGAAATTCTGTAATTTTACTTTTTGACTAATTTTTCGGAAACGAGCGATCGTATAACATTTTGGTTTGCAGTTGTGGGTAGAGCATTTAAATACCTTTCTTTTGATGTGCATTTTGATTGGGTGGGAAATAGTTTTGAAAATACTACTTTTTTCGGCAAGGGTTAGCCCACGATTTTCTCGAAAAACTGAAAAAAAATCATTTTTGTGATTTATGCATCAATTGAAAGGTGGGTCGATGCTCTGTATTTTAGTGAAAACCGCATCATGTTTGGAGGCTTGGTTGAGGAAATAGAGCAACCGAAAGATAATTTGTGATGAGCTGGGTCGAAATTTTGTAATTTTACTTTTTGACTAATTTTTCGGAAACGAGCGATCGTATAACATTTTGGTTTGCAGTTGTGGGTAGAGCATTTAAATACCTTTCTTTTGATGTGCATTTTGATTGGGTGGGAAATAGATTTGAAAATACTACTTTTTTCGGCAAGGGTTAGCCCACGATTTTCTCAAAAAACTGAAAAAAAAATCATTTTTGTGATTTATGCATCAATTGAAAGGTGGGTCGATGCTCTGTATTTTAGTGAAAACCGCATCATGTTTGGAGGCTTGGTTGAGGAAATAGAGCAACCGAAAGATAATTTGTGATGAGCTGGGTCGAAATTCTGTAATTTTACTTTTTGACTAATTTTTCGGAAACGAGCGATCGTATAACATTTTGGTTTGCAGTTGTGGGAAGAGCATTTAAATACCTTTCTTTTGATGTGCATTTTGATTGGGTGGGAAATAGATTTGAAAATACTACTTTTTTCGGCAAGGGTTAGCCCACGATTTTCTCAAAAAACTGAAAAAAAAATCATTTTTGTGATTTATGCATCAATTGAAAGGTGGGTCGATGCTCTGTATTTTAGTGAAAACCGCATCATGTTTGGTGGCTTGGTTGAGGAAATAGAGCAACCGAAAGATAATTTGTGATGAGCTGGGTCGGAATTCTGTAATTTTACTTTTTGACTAATTTTTCGGAAACGAGCGATCGTATAACATTTTGGTTTGCAGTTGTGGGTAGAGCATTTAAATACCTTTCTTTTGATGTGCATTTTGATTGGGTGGGAAATAGATTTGAAAATGCTACTTTTTCGGCAATGGGTTAGCCCACGATTTTCTCGAAAAACTGAAAAAAAAATCATTTTTGTGATTTATGCATCAATTGAAAGGTGGGTCGATGCTCTGTATTTTAGTGAAAACCGCATCATGTTTGGAGGCTTGGTTGAGGAAATAGAGCAACCGAAAGATAATTTGTGATGAGCTGGGTCGAAATTCTGTAATTTTACTTTTTGACTAATTTTTCGGAAACGAGCGATCGTATAACATTTTGGTTTGCAGTTGTGGGTAGAGCATTTAAATACCTTTCTTTTGATGTGCATTTTGATTGGGTGGGAAATAGATTTGAAAATGCTACTTTTTCGGCAATGGGTTAGCCCACGATTTTCTCGAAAAACTGAAAAAAAATCATTTTTGAGATTTATGCATCAATTGAAAGGTGGGTCGATGCTCTGTATTTTAGTGAAAACCGCATCATGTTTGGAGGCTTGGTTGAGGAAATAGAGCAACCGAAAGATAATTTGTGATGAGCTGGGTCGAAATTCTGTAATTTTACTTTTTGACTAATTTTTCGGAAACGAGCGATCGTATAACATTTTGGTTTGCAGTTGTGGGTAGAGCATTTAAATACCTTTCTTTTGATGTGCATTTTGATTGGGTGGGAAATAGATTTGAAAATGCTACTTTTTCGGCAATGGGTTAGCCCACGATTTTCTCGAAAAACTGAAAAAAAAATCATTTTTGTGATTTATGCATCAATTGAAAGGTGGGTCGATGCTCTGTATTTTAGTGAAAACCGCATCATGTTTGGAGGCTTGGTTGAGGAAATAGAGCAACCGAAAGATAATTTGTGATGAGCTGGGTCGAAATTCTGTAATTTTACTTTTTGACTAATTTTTCGGAAACGAGCGATCGTATAACATTTTGGTTTGCAGTTGTGGGTAGAGCATTTAAATACCTTTCTTTTGATGTGCATTTTGATTGGGTGGGAAATAGATTTGAAAATGCTACTTTTTCGGCAATGGGTTAGCCCACGATTTTCTCGAAAAACTGAAAAAAAAATCATTTTTGTGATTTATGCATCAATTGAAAGGTGGGTCGATGCTCTGTATTTTAGTGAAAACCGCATCATGTTTGGAGGCTTGGTTGAGGAAATAGAGCAACCGAAAGATAATTTGTGATGAGCTGGGTCGAAATTCTGTAATTTTACTTTTTGACTAATTTTTCGGAAAAGAGAGATCGTATAACATTTTGGTTTGCAGTTGTTGGTAGAGCATTTAAATACCTTTCTTTTGATGTGCATTTTGATTGGGTGGGAAATAGTTTTGAAAATACTACTTTTTTCGGCAAGGGTTAGCCCACGATTTTCTCGAAAAACTGAAAAAAAATCATTTTTGAGATTTATGCATCAATTGAAAGGTGGGTCGATGCTCTGTATTTTAGTGAAAACCGCATCATGTTTGGAGGCTTGGTTGAGGAAATAGAGCAACCGAAAGATAATTTGTGATGAGCTGGGTCGAAATTCTGTAATTTTACTTTTTGACTAATTTTTCGGAAACGAGCGATCGTATAACATTTTGGTTTGCAGTTGTGGGTAGAGCATTTAAATACCTTTCTTTTGATGTGCATTTTAATTGGGTGGGAAATAGTTTTGAAAATACTACTTTTTCGGCAATGGGTTAGCCCACGATTTTCTCGAAAAACTGAAAAAAAAATCATTTTTGTGATTTATGCATCAATTGAAAGGTGGGTCGATGCTCTGTATTTTAGTGAAAACCGCATCATGTTTGGAGGCTTGGTTGAGGAAATAGAGCAACCGAAAGATAATTTGTGATGAGCTGGGTCGAAATTCTGTAATTTTACTTTTTGACTAATTTTTCGGAAACGAGCGATCGTATAACATTTTGGTTTGCAGTTGTGGGTAGAGCATTTAAATACCTTTCTTTTGATGTGCATTTTGCTTGGGTGGGAAATAGTTTTGAAAATACTACTTTTTCGGCAAGGGTTAGCCCACGATTGCATCAATTGAAAGGTGGGTCGATGCTCTGTATTTTAGTGAAAACCGCATCATGTTTGGAGGCTTGGTTGAGGAAATAGAGCAACCGAAAGATAGATTGTGATGAGCTGGGTCGAAATTCTGTAATTTTACTTTTTGACTAATTTTTCGGAAAAGAGAGATCGTATAACATTTTGGTTTGCAGTTGTTGGTAGAGCATTTAAATACCTTCCTTTTGATGTGCATTTTGATTGGGTGGGAAATAGTTTTGAAAATACTACTTTTTCGGCAATGGGTTAGCCCACGATTTTCTCGAAAAACTGAAAAAAAAAATCATTTTTGTGATTTATGCATCAATTGAAAGGTGGGTCGATGCTCTGTATTTTAGTGAAAACCGCATCATGTTTGGAGGCTTGGTTGAGGAAATAGAGCAACCGAAAGATAATTTGTGATGAGCTGGGTCGAAATTCTGTAATTTTACTTTTTGACTAATTTTTCGGAAACGAGCGATCGTATAACATTTTGGTTTGCAGTTGTGGGTAGAGCATTTAAATACCTTTCTTTTGATGTGCATTTTGATTGGGTGGGAAATAGTTTTGAAAATACTACTTTTTCGGCAATGGGTTAGCCCACGATTTTCTCGAAAAACTGAAAAAAAATCATTTTTGTGATTTATGCATCAATTGAAAGGTGGGTCGATGCTCTGTATTTTAGTGAAAACCGCATCATGTTTGGAGGCTTGGTTGAGGAAATAGAGCAACCGAAAGATAATTTGTGATGAGCTGGGTCGAAATTCTGTAATTTTACTTTTTGACTAATTTTTCGGAAACGAGCGATCGTATAACATTTTGGTTTGCAGTTGTGGGTAGAGCATTTAAATACCTTTCTTTTGATGTGCATTTTGATTGGGTGGGAAATAGTTTTGAAAATACTACTTTTTCGGCAAGGGTTAGCCCACGATTTTCTCGAAAAACTGAAAAAAAATCATTTTTGTGATTTATGCATCAATTGAAAGGTGGGTCGATGCTCTGTATTTTAGTGAAAACCGCATCATGTTTGGAGGCTTGGTTGAGGAAATAGAGCAACCGAAAGATAGATTGTGATGAGCTGGGTCGTAATTCTGTAATTTTACTTTTTGACTAATTTTTCGGAAACGAGCGATCGTATAACATTTTGGTTTGCAGTTGTGGGTAGAGCATTTAAATACCTTTCTTTTGATGTGTATTTTGATTGGGTGGGAAATAGTTTTGAAAATACTACTTTTTCGGCAATGGGTAAGCCCACGATTTTCTCGAAAAACTGAAAAAAAATCATTTTTGAGATTTATGCATCAATTGAAAGGTGGGTCGATGCTCTGTATTTTAGTGAAAACCGCATCATGTTTG
Source organism: Eupeodes corollae (assembly GCF_945859685.1). Taxonomy (NCBI): domain Eukaryota; kingdom Metazoa; phylum Arthropoda; class Insecta; order Diptera; family Syrphidae; genus Eupeodes; species Eupeodes corollae. Next base: position 12,251 of record NW_026605769.1, on the reverse strand, counting down.
GAGGCTTGGTTGAGGAAATAGAGCAACCGAAAGATAATTTGTGATGAGCTGGGTCGAAATTCTGTAATTTTACTTTTTGACTAATTTTTCGGAAACGAGCGATCGTATAACATTTTGGTTTGCAGTTGTGGGTAGAGCATTTAAATACCTTTCTTTTGATGTGCATTTTGATTGGGTGGGAAATAGTTTTGAAAATACTACTTTTTTCGGCAAGGGTTAGCCCACGATTTTCTCGAAAAACTGAAAAAAAATCATTTTTGTGATTTATGCATCAATTGAAAGGTGGGTCGATGCTCTGTATTTTAGTGGAAACCGCATCATGTTTGGAGGCTTGGTTGAAGAAATAGAGCAACCGAAAGATAATTTGTGATGAGCTGGGTCGAAATTCTGTAATTTTACTTTTTGACTAATTTTTCGGAAACGAGCGATCGTATAACATTTTGGTTTGCAGTTGTGGGTAGAGCATTTAAATACCTTTCTTTTGATGTGCATTTTGATTGGGTGGGAAATAGTTTTGAAAATACTACTTTTTCGGCAAGGGTTAGCCCACGATTTTCTCGAAAAACTGAAAAAAAATCATTTTTGTGATTTATGCATCAATTGAAAGGTGGGTCGATGCTCTGTATTTTAGTGAAAACCGCATCATGTTTGGAGGCTTGGTTGAGGAAATAGAGCAACCGAAAGATAATTTGTGATGAGCTGGGTCGAAATTCTGTAATTTTACTTTTTGACTAATTTTTCGGAAACGAGCGATCGTATAACATTTTGGTTTGCAGTTGTGGGTAGAGCATTTAAATACCTTTCTTTTGATGTGCATTTTGATTGGGTGGGAAATAGTTTTGAAAATACTACTTTTTCGGCAATGGGTTAGCCCACGATTTTCTCGAAAAACTGAAAAAAAATCATTTTTGTGATTTATGCATCAATTGAAAGGTGGGTCGATGCTCTGTATTTTAGTGAAAACCGCATCATGTTTGGAGGCTTGGTTGAGGAAATAGAGCAACCGAAAGATAATTTGTGATGAGCTGGGTCGAAATTCTGTAATTTTACTTTTTGACTAATTTTTCGGAAACGAGCGATCGTATAACATTTTGGTTTGCAGTTGTGGGTAGAGCATTTAAATACCTTTCTTTTGATGTGCATTTTGATTGGGTGGGAAATAGATTTGAAAATGCTACTTTTTCGGCAATGGGTTAGCCCACGATTTTCTCGAAAAACTGAAAAAAAATCATTTTTGTGATTTATGCATCAATTGAAAGGTGGGTCGATGCTCTGTATTTTAGTGAAAACCGCATCATGTTTGGAGGCTTGGTTGAGGAAATAGAGCAACCGAAAGATAATTTGTGATGAGCTGGGTCGAAATTCTGTAATTTTACTTTTTGACTAATTTTTCGGAAAAGAGAGATCGTATAACATTTTGGTTTGCAGTTGTTGGTAGAGCATTTAAATACCTTTCTTTTGATGTGCATTTTGATTGGGTGGGAAATAGTTTTGAAAATACTACTTTTTTCGGCAAGGGTTAGCCCACGATTTTCTCGAAAAACTGAAAAAAAATCATTTTTGTGATTTATGCATCAATTGAAAGGTGGGTCGATGCTCTGTATTTTAGTGAAAACCGCATCATGTTTGGAGGCTTGGTTGAGGAAATAGAGCAACCGAAAGATAATTTGTGATGAGCTGGGTCGAAATTCTGTAATTTTACTTTTTGACTAATTTTTCGGAAACGAGCGATCGTATAACATTTTGGTTTGCAGTTGTGGGTAGAGCATTTAAATACCTTTCTTTTGATGTGCATTTTGATTGGGTGGGAAATAGTTTTGAAAATACTACTTTTTCGGCAATGGGTTAGCCCACGACTTTCTCGAAAAACTGAAAAAAAATCATTTTTGTGATTTATGCATCAATTGAAAGGTGGGTCGATGCTCTGTATTTTAGTGAAAACCGCATCATGTTTGGAGGCTTGGTTGAGGAAATAGAGCAACCGAAAGATAATTTGTGATGAGCTGGGTCGAAATTCTGTAATTTTACTTTTTGACTAATTTTTCGGAAACGAGCGATCGTATAACATTTTGGTTTGCAGTTGTGGGTAGAGCATTTAAATACCTTTCTTTTGATGTGCATTTTGATTGGGTGGGAAATAGTTTTGAAAATACTACTTTTTTCGGCAAGGGTTAGCCCACGATTTTCTCGAAAAACTGAAAAAAAATCATTTTTGTGATTTATGCATCAATTGAAAGGTGGGTCGATGCTCTGTATTTTAGTGAAAACCGCATCATGTTTGGAGGCTTGGTTGAGGAAATAGAGCAACCGAAAGATAATTTGTGATGAGCTGGGTCGAAATTCTGTAATTTTACTTTTTGACTAATTTTTCGGAAACGAGCGATCGTATAACATTTTGGTTTGCAGTTGTGGGTAGAGCATTTAAATACCTTTCTTTTGATGTGCATTTTGATTGGGTGGGAAATAGTTTTGAAAATACTACTTTTTTCGGCAATGGGTTAGCCCACGATTTTCTCGAAAAACTGAAAAAAAATCATTTTTGTGATTTATGCATCAATTGAAAGGTGGGTCGATGCTCTGTATTTTAGTGAAAACCGCATCATGTTTGGAGGCTTGGTTGAGGAAATAGAGCAACCGAAAGATAATTTGTGATGAGCTGGGTCGAAATTCTGTAATTTTACTTTTTGACTAATTTTTCGGAAACGAGCGATCGTATAACATTTTGGTTTGCAGTTGTGGGTAGAGCATTTAAATACCTTTCTTTTGATGTGCATTTTGATTGGGTGGGAAATAGTTTTGAAAATACTACTTTTTCGGCAATGGGTTAGCCCACGATTTTCTCGAAAAACTGAAAAAAAATCATTTTTGTGATTTATGCATCAATTGAAAGGTGGGTCGATGCTCTGTATTTTAGTGAAAACCGCATCATGTTTGGAGGCTTGGTTGAGGAAATAGAGCAACCGAAAGATAATTTGTGATGAGCTGGGTCGAAATTCTGTAATTTTACTTTTTGACTAATTTTTCGGAAACGAGCGATCGTATAACATTTTGGTTTGCAGTTGTGGGTAGAGCATTTAAATACCTTTCTTTTGATGTGCATTTTGATTGGGTGGGAAATAGTTTTGAAAATACTACTTTTTTCGGCAAGGGTTAGCCCACGATTTTCTCGAAAAACTGAAAAAAAATCATTTTTGTGATTTATGCATCAATTGAAAGGTGGGTCGATGCTCTGTATTTTAGTGACAACCGCATCATGTTTGGAGGCTTGGTTGAGGAAATAGAGCAACCGAAAGATAATTTGTGATGAGCTGGGTCGAAATTCTGTAATTTTACTTTTTGACTAATTTTTCGGAAAAGAGAGATCGTATAACATTTTGGTTTGCAGTTGTGGGTAGAGCATTTAAATACCTTTCTTTTGATGTGCATTTTGATTGGGTGGGAAATAGTTTTGAAAATACTACTTTTTCGGCAATGGGTTAGCCCACGATTTTCTCGAAAAACTGAAAAAAAAAATCATTTTTGAGATTTATGCATCAATTGAAAGGTGGGTCGATGCTCTGTATTTTAGTGAAAACCGCATCATGTTTGGAGGCTTGGTTGAGGAAATAGAGCAACCAAAAGATAATTTGTGATGAGCTGGGTCGAAATTCTGTAATTTTACTTTTTGACTAATTTTTCGGAAACGAGCGATCGTATAACATTTTGGTTTGCAGTTGTGGGTAGAGCATTTAAATACCTTTCTTTTGATGTGCATTTTGATTGGGTGGGAAATAGTTTTGAAAATACTACTTTTTCGGCAATGGGTTAGCCCACGATTTTCTCGAAAAACTGAAAAAAAATCATTTTTGTGATTTATGCATCAATTGAAAGGTGGGTCGATGCTCTGTATTTTAGTGAAAACCGCATCATGTTTGGAGGCTTGGTTGAGGAAATAGAGCAACCGAAAGATAATTTGTGATGAGCTGGGTCGAAATTCTGTAATTTTACTTTTTGACTAATTTTTCGGAAACGAGCGATCGTATAACATTTTGGTTTGCAGTTGTGGGTAGAGCATTTAAATACCTTTCTTTTGATGTGCATTTTGATTGGGTGGGAAATAGTTTTGAAAATACTACTTTTTCGGCAAGGGTTAGCCCACGATTTTCTCGAAAAACTGAAAAAAAATCATTTTTGTGATTTATGCATCAATTGAAAGGTGGGTCGATGCTCTGTATTTTAGTGAAAACCGCATCATGTTTGGAGGCTTGGTTGAGGAAATAGAGCAACCGAAAGATAGATTGTGATGAGCTGGGTCGAAATTCTGTAATTTTACTTTTTGACTAATTTTTCGGAAAAGAGAGATCGTATAACATTTTGGTTTGCAGTTGTGGGTAGAGCATTTAAATACCTTTCTTTTGATGTGTATTTTGATTGGTTGGGAAATAATTTTGAAAATACTACTTTTATTTATTTTGGTTTGCAGTTGTGGGTAGAGCATTTAAATACCTTTCTTTTGATGTGTATTTTGATTGGTTGGGAAATAAATTTGAAAATACTACTTTTTTCGGCAAGGGTTAGCCCACGATTTTCTCGAAAAACTGAAAAAAAAAATCATTTTTGTGATTTATGCATCAATTGAAAGGTGGGTCGATGCTCTGTATTTTAGTGAAAACCGCATCATGTTTGGAGGCTTGGTTGAGGAAATAGAGCAACCGAAAGATAATTTGTGATGAGCTGGGTCGAAATTCTGTAATTTTACTTTTTGACTAATTTTTCGGAAAAGAGAGATCGTATAACATTTTGGTTTGCAGTTGTTGGTAGAGCATTTAAATACCTTTCTTTTGATGTGCATTTTGATTGGGTGGGAAATAGTTTTGAAAATACTACTTTTTCGGCAATGGGTTAGCCACGATTTTCTCGAAAAACTGAAAAAAAATCATTTTTGTGATTTATGCATCAATTGAAAGGTGGGTCGATGCTCTGTATTTTAGTGAAAACCGCATCATGTTTGGAGGCTTGGTTGAGGAAATAGAGCAACCGAAAGATAATTTGTGATGAGCTGGGTCGAAATTCTGTAATTTTACTTTTTGACTAATTTTTCGGAAACGAGCGATCGTATAACATTTTGGTTTGCAGTTGTTGGAGGACATTTAAATACCTTTCTTTTGATGTGTATTTTGATTGGGTGGGAAATAGTTTTGAAAATACTACTTTTTCGGCAATGGGTTAGCCCTCGATTTTCTCGAAAACTGAAAAAAAAATCATTTTTGTGATTTATGCATCAATTGAAAGGTGGGTCGATGCTCTGTATTTTAGTGAAAACCGCATCATGTTTGGAGGCTTGGTTGAGGAAATAGAGCAACCGAAAGATAATTTGTGATGAGCTGGGTCGAAATTCTGTAATTTTACTTTTTGACTAATTTTTCGGAACGAGCGATCGTATAACATTTTGGTTTGCAGTTGTGGGTAGAGCATTTAAATACCTTTCTTTTGATGTGTATTTTGATTGGTTGGGAAATAATTTTGAAAATACTACTTTTTTCGGCAAGGGTTAGCCCACGATTTTCTCGAAAAAACTGAAAAAAAATCATTTTTTTGATTTATGCATCAATTGAAAGGTGGGTCGATGCTCTGTATTTTAGTGAAAACCGCATCATGTTTGGAGGCTTGGTTGAGGAAATAGAGCAACCGAAAGATAATTTGTGATGAGCTGGGTCGAAATTCTGTAATTTTACTTTTTGACTAATTTTTCGGAAACGAGCGATCGTATAACATTTTGGTTTGCAGTTTGTGGGTAGAGCATTTAAATACCTTTCTTTTGATGTGCATTTTGATTGGGTGGGAAATAGTTTTGAAAATACTACTTTTTTCGGCAAGGGTTTAGCCCACGATTTTCTCGAAAAACTGAAAAAAAATCATTTTTGTGATTTATGCATCAATTGAAAGGTGGGTCGATGCTCTGTATTTTAGTGAAAACCGCATCATGTTTGGAGGCTTGGTTGAGGAAATAGAGCAACCGAAAGATAATTTGTGATGAGCTAGGTCTAAATTCTGTAATTTTACTTTTTGACTAATTTTTCGGAAACGAGCGATCGTATAACATTTTGGTTTGCAGTTGTGGGTAGAGCATTTAAATACCTTTCTTTTGATGTGCATTTTGATTGGGTGGGAAATAGTTTTGAAAATACTACTTTTTCGGCAATGGGTCATTTTTGTGATTTATGCATCAATTGAAAGGTGGGTCGATGCTCTGTATTTTAGTGAAAACCGCATCATGTTTGGAGGCTTGGTTGAGGAAATAGAGCAACCGAAAGATAATTTGTGATGAGCTGGGTCGAAATTCTGTAATTTTACTTTTTGACTAATTTTTCGGAAACGAGCGATCGTATAACATTTTGGTTTGCAGTTGTGGGTTAGAGCATTTAAATACCTTTCTTTTGATGTGCATTTTGATTGGGTGGGAAATAGTTTTGAAAATACTACTTTTTTCGGCAAGGGTTAGCCCACGATTTTCTCGAAAAACTGAAAAAAAATCATTTTTGTGATTTATGCATCAATTGAAAGGTGGGTCGATGCTCTGTATTTTAGTGAAAACCGCATCATGTTTGGAGGCTTGGTTGAGGAAATAGAGCAACCGAAAGATAATTTGTGATGAGCTGGGTCGAAATTCTGTAATTTTACTTTTTGACTAATTTTTCGGAAACGAGCGATCGTATAACATTTTGGTTTGCAGTTGTGGGTAGAGCATTTAAATACCTTTCTTTTGATGTGCATTTTGATTGGGTGGGAAATAGTTTTGAAAATACTACTTTTTTCGGCAATGGGTTAGCCCACGATTTTCTCGAAAAACTGAAAAAAAATCATTTTTGTGATTTATGCATCAATTGAAAGGTGGGTCGATGCTCTGTATTTTAGTGAAAACCGCATCATGTTTGGAGGCTTGGTTGAGGAAATAGAGCAACCGAAAGATAATTTGTGATGAGCTGGGTCGAAATTCTGTAATTTTACTTTTTGACTAATTTTTCGGAAACGAGCGATCGTATAACATTTTGGTTTGCAGTTGTGGGTAGAGCATTTAAATACCTTTCTTTTGATGTGCATTTTGATTGGGTGGGAAATAGTTTTGAAAATACTACTTTTTCGGCAATGGGTTAGCCCACGATTTTCTCGAAAAACTGAAAAAAAATCATTTTTGTGATTTATGCATCAATTGAAAGGTGGGTCGATGCTCTGTATTTTAGTGAAAACCGCATCATGTTTGGAGGCTTGGTTGAGGAAATAGAGCAACCGAAAGATAATTTGTGATGAGCTGGGTCGAAATTCTGTAATTTTACTTTTTGACTAATTTTTCGGAAACGAGCGATCGTATAACATTTTGGTTTGCAGTTGTGGGTAGAGCATTTAAATACCTTTCTTTTGATGTGCATTTTGATTGGGTGGGAAATAGTTTTGAAATACTACTTTTTTCGGCAAGGGTTAGCCCACGATTTTCTCGAAAAACTGAAAAAAAAATCATTTTTGTGATTTATGCATCAATTGAAAGGTGGGTCGATGCTCTGTATTTTAGTGACAACCGCATCATGTTTGGAGGCTTGGTTGAGGAAATAGAGCAACCGAAAGATAATTTGTGATGAGCTGGGTCGAATTCTGTAATTTTACTTTTTGACTAATTTTTCGGAAAAGAGAGATCGTATAACATTTTGGTTTGCAGTTGTGGGTAGAGCATTTAAATACCTTTCTTTTGATGTGCATTTTGATTGGGTGGGAAATAGTTTTGAAAATACTACTTTTTCGGCAATGGGTTAGCCCACGATTTTCTCGAAAAACTGAAAAAAAAAATCATTTTTGAGATTTATGCATCAATTGAAAGGTGGGTCGATGCTCTGTATTTTAGTGAAAACCGCATCATGTTTGGAGGCTTGGTTGAGGAAATAGAGCAACCAAAAGATAATTTGTGATGAGCTGGGTCGAAATTCTGTAATTTTACTTTTTGACTAATTTTTCGGAAACGAGCGATCGTATAACATTTTGGTTTGCAGTTGTGGGTAGAGCATTTAAATACCTTTCTTTTGATGTGCATTTTGATTGGGTGGGAAATAGTTTTGAAAATACTACTTTTTCGGCAATGGGTTAGCCCACGATTTTCTCGAAAAACTGAAAAAAAATCATTTTTGTGATTTATGCATCAATTGAAAGGTGGTCGATGCTCTGTATTTTAGTGAAAACCGCATCATGTTTGGAGGCTTGGTTGAGGAAATAGAGCAACCGAAAGATAATTTGTGATGAGCTGGGTCGAAATTCTGTAATATTACTTTTTGACTAATTTTTCGGAAACGAGCGATCGTATAACATTTTGGTTTGCAGTTGTGGGTAGAGCATTTAAATACCTTTCTTTTGATGTGCATTTTGATTGGGTGGAAATAGTTTTGAAAATACTACTTTTTCGGCAAGGGTTAGCCCACGATTTTCTCGAAAAACTGAAAAAAAATCATTTTTGTGATTTATGCATCAATTGAAAGGTGGGTCGATGCTCTGTATTTTAGTGAAAACCGCATCATGTTTGGAGGCTTGGTTGAGGAAATAGAGCAACCGAAAGATAATTTGTGATGAGCTGGGTCGAAATTCTGTAATTTTACTTTTTGACTAATTTTTCGGAAACGAGCGATCGTATAACATTTTGGTTTGCAGTTGTGGGTAGAGCATTTAAATACCTTTCTTTTGATGTGCATTTTGATTGGGTGGGAAATAGTTTTGAAAATACTACTTTTTCGGCAATGGGTTAGCCCACGATTTTCTCGAAAAACTGAAAAAAAATCATTTTTGTGATTTATGCATCAATTGAAAGGTGGGTCGATGCTCTGTATTTTAGTGAAAACCGCATCATGTTTGGAGGCTTGGTTGAGGAAATAGAGCAACCGAAAGATAATTTGTGATGAGCTGGGTCGAAATTCTGTAATTTTACTTTTTGACTAATTTTTCGGAAACGAGCGATCGTATAACATTTTTGGTTTGCAGTTGTGGGTAGAGCATTTAAATACCTTTCTTTTGATGTGCATTTTGATTGGGTGGGAAATAGTTTTGAAAATACTACTTTTTTCGGCAAGGGTTAGCCCACGATTTTCTCGAAAAACTGAAAAAAAAATCATTTTTTGTGATTTATGCATCAATTGAAAGGTGGGTCGATGCTCTGTATTTTAGTGAAAACCGCATCATGTTTGGAGGCTTGGTTGAGGAAATAGAGCAACCGAAAGATAATTTGTGATGAGCTGGGTCGAAATTCTGTAATTTTACTTTTTGACTAATTTTTCGGAAACGAGCGATCGTATAACATTTTGGTTTGCAGTTGTGGGGTAGAGCATTTAAATACCTTTCTTTTGATGTGCATTTTGATTGGGTGGGAAATAGTTTTGAAAATACTACTTTTTTCGGCAAGGGTTAGCCCACGATTTTCTCGAAAAACTGAAAAAAAAAATCATTTTTGAGATTTATGCATCAATTGAAAGGTGGGTCGATGCTCTGTATTTTAGTGAAAACCGCATCATGTTTGGAGGCTTGGTTGAGGAAATAGAGCAACCAAAAGATAATTTGTGATGAGCTGGGTCGAAATTCTGTAATTTTACTTTTTGACTAATTTTTCGGAAAAGAGAGATCGTATAACATTTTGGTTTGCAGTTGTGGGTAGAGCATTTAAATACCTTTCTTTTGATGTGCATTTTGATTGGGTGGGAAATAGTTTTGAAAATACTACTTTTTCGGCAAGGGTTAGCCCACGATTTTCTCGAAAAACTGAAAAAAAATCATTTTTGTGATTTATGCATCAATTGAATGGTGGGTCGATGCTCTGTATTTTAGTGAAAACCGCATCATGTTTGGAGGCTTGGTTGAGGAAATAGAGCAACCGAAAGATAATTTGTGATGAGCTGGGTCGAAATTCTGTAATTTTACTTTTTGACTAATTTTTCGGAAACGAGCGATCGTATAACATTTTGGTTTGCAGTTGTGGGTAGAGCATTTAAATACCTTTCTTTTGATGTGCATTTTGATTGGGTGGGAAATAGATTTGAAAATGCTACTTTTTCGGCAATGGGTTAGCCCACGATTTTCTCGAAAAACTGAAAAAAAATCATTTTTGTGATTTATGCATCAATTGAAAGGTGGGTCGATGCTCTGTATTTTAGTGAAAACGCATCATGTTTGGAGGCTTGGTTGAGGAAATAGAGCAACCGAAAGATAATTTGTGATGAGCTGGGTCGAAATTCTGTAATTTTACTTTTTGACTAATTTTTCGGAAACGAGCGATCGTATAACATTTTGGTTTGCAGTTGTGGGTAGAGCATTTAAATACCTTTCTTTTGATGTGCATTTTGATTGGGTGGGAAATAGTTTTGAAAATACTACTTTTTTCGGCAAGGGTTAGCCCACGATTTTCTCGAAAAACTGAAAAAAAATCATTTTTGTGATTTATGCATCAATTGAAAAGGTGGGTCGATGCTCTGTATTTTAGTGAAAACCGCATCATGTTTGGAGGCTTGGTTGAGGAAATAGAGCAACCGAAAGATAATTTGTGATGAGCTGGGTCGAAATTCTGTAATTTTACTTTTTGACTAATTTTTCGGAAACGAGCGATCGTATAACATTTTGGTTTGCAGTTGTGGGTAGAGCATTTAAATACCTTTCTTTTGATGTGCATTTTGATTGGGTGGAAATAGTTTTGAAAATACTACTTTTTCGGCAATGGGTTAGCCCACGATTTTCTCGAAAAACTGAAAAAAAATCATTTTTGTGAGTTATGCATCAATTGAATGGTGGGTCGATGCTCTGTATTTTAGTGAAAACCGCATCATGTTTGGAGGCTTGGTTGAGGAAATAGAGCAACCGAAAGATAATTTGTGATGAGCTGGGTCGAAATTCTGTAATTTTACTTTTTGACTAATTTTTTCGGAAACGAGCGATCGTATAACATTTTGGTTTGCAGTTGTGGGTAGAGCATTTAAATACCTTTCTTTTGATGTGTATTTTGATTGGTTGGGAAATAATTTTGAAAATACTACTTTTTTCGGCAAGGGTTAGCCCACGATTTTCTCGAAAAACTGAAAAAAAATCATTTTTGTGATTTATGCATCAATTGAAAGGTGGGTCGATGCTCTGTATTTTAGTGAAAACCGCATCATGTTTGGAGGCTTGGTTGAGGAAATAGAGCAACCGAAAGATAATTTGTGATGAGCTGGGTCGAAATTCTGTAATTTTACTTTTTGACTAATTTTTCGGAAACGAGCGATCGTATAACATTTTGGTTTGCAGTTGTGGGTAGAGCATTTAAATACCTTTCTTTTGATGTGCATTTTGATTGGGTGGGAAATAGTTTTGAAAATACTACTTTTTTCGGCAAGGGTTAGCCCACGATTTTCTCGAAAAACTGAAAAAAAATCATTTTTGTGATTTATGCATCAATTGAAAGGTGGGTCGATGCTCTGTATTTTAGTGAAAACCGCATCATGTTTGGAGGCTTGGTTGAGGAAATAGAGCAACCGAAAGATAATTTGTGATGAGCTGGGTCGAAATTCTGTAATTTTACTTTTTGACTAATTTTTCGGAAACGAGCGATCGTATAACATTTTGGTTTGCAGTTGTGGGTAGAGCATTTAAATACCTTTCTTTTGATGTGCATTTTGATTGGGTGGGAAATAGATTTGAAAATACTACTTTTTTCGGCAAGGGTTAGCCCACGATTTTCTCGAAAAACTGAAAAAAAATCATTTTTGAGATTTATGCATCAATTGAAAGGTGGGTCGATGCTCTGTATTTTAGTGAAAACCGCATCATGTTTGGAGGGCTTGGTTGAGGAAATAGAGCAACCGAAAGTTAATTTGTGATGAGCTGGGTCGAAATTCTGTAATTTTACTTTTTGACTAATTTTTCGGAAACGAGCGATCGTATAACATTTTGGTTTGCAGTTGTGGGTTAGAGCATTTAAATACCTTTCTTTTGATGTGCATTTTGATTGGGTGGGAAATAGATTTGAAAATGCTACTTTTTCGGCAATGGGTTAGCCCACGATTTTCTCGAAAAAACTGAAAAAAAATCATTTTTGTGATTTATGCATCAATTGAAAGGTGGGTCGATGCTCTGTATTTTAGTGAAAACCGCATCATGTTTGGAGGCTTGGTTGAGGAAATAGAGCAACCGAAAGATAATTTGTGATGAGCTGGGTCGAAATTCTGTAATTTTACTTTTTGACTAATTTTTCGGAAACGAGCGATCGTATAACATTT
>NW_026605768.1:0-19537 GCF_945859685.1 Eupeodes corollae | reverse complement strand
TGTTAATAAGTTTTGTTAAAGTACAGTTTCAGATTTTAAGGAACAAAAGAGTGGGCACAGAAAAATCATGGGGAAGAGGATATTCTCCTATAATGAGTAGGTAAAGGAAAATCAGGTCAAATGTTTATCAAAATCGTGATTTAAACAACAAAAATGTACAAATGTGTATGAAGAAAGTGCACGGTTAAGACTAAGGGGTGTTTATTCGTGAAGAATACATTTATGTTTTTGGAGCGAAGTCAAAATTTTGTGTCGTTTTCATTTTCTGTTTCTGGTATAGAACCAACTAAGGCTGAATTCGTGCAAAACGAAAGAGAATTTTCTTAAGATTATGCGAATTTTGGTTTTATTGAATACTAGCTAGCTTACCCGGCTTCACGAGGGAGATATTAAATTATTTTACAAAAAATGAGGATAAAAAACTACTATTTTCTTATGGTGAGGCGAATACCTATATAGATATTTTTCCGAGATGACACTGGACCAAGCAACATAAAATTGTCCGTGGGTCAAACAGGGATTTGTGATGTCAAGGCCTGCAACCTCCAAGGTCTGCCCCTGTGCCTTATTGATAGAAATAGCAAAACAAAGCTTTATAAGAAATAGTACTCGTTTATGTTCGAATGGGTATTAATTAGTAATCATCTGTATCTTGGGAATGAAAACGACTTGACCTTGCTGGAAAGAATTTCAGCTTCAATCATGTTCCTCTGCACAGTTACTATCCGTAATCTAGTACCATTGCATAATTTTTGTGCATTTAAATTCCTCATAAGTATTATCGGAGCCATAATTTTCAAGTTAAGTTTATGCGGAGGAAGTCCTCATATATATTTAAAAATTCAATTGGAATATCAACAGCATTAACTTGATCAGTCAGATTATCAATTGAAAGATAAGTTTGTTGATGGGCCTGAAACATTAAAAGCTATTAATTCATCTTGTCTAGTTACGCAAGTTGCAAATGTTTGTTCTATTAGTACTTTAATATCATTGTTTAAAATATTTCCTATATCCAAAACAGTTCCTGAAAATTGTGCTGCATTATTACTTACTAACTTACTTACTGAAGGTGGCACTACAGTCCTGTGTGAACTAGGGCCTCACCCAACAAACTTCTCCATCTAGCTCGGTCCCAGAAACAGCGGTTAGCAAGAGTTATTCTGCGTTTGATCTCAGCGCGGGTGTTGTTTTCTGCGTTTACAGCGGAGCCTAGGTAGACGAAGTCCTTGACTACCTCAAAGTTACGTCTGTCGATGGTGACGTTTCGACTAAGATGCCGGTGTTGTATGTCGTTTCTTGACGACATCATGTACTTTGTATGGCCCTCATTAACCGTTAAACCCATTTTTGCCGCCTCTGCCTCAATACTCACAAAAGCCCCATTGACATCACACTGAGTTCTTCCGATTATGTCAATGTCATCAGAATATGCAAGTAATTGGACATACTTTTGAAAGATAGTGATTCTAGTGTTGACGAGTGAGCTCTGCACTATTCTTTCAAGCACGATGTTAAAAAAATCACAAAACAGCGCATCACCTTGTCTAAAAACCTTTTTTTGACATCGAAAGGTTCTGTTAAGTTGTTTCTTACCTTTATGGAGCAGCGTGAATTCTCCATGGTCATCCGGCACAAACGGTAAAGTTTGGCAGGGATGCCAAAACTAGACATGGCTCTATACAGCTTGTTCCTGTGGATGCTGTCATATGCGGCCTTGAAATCGATAAAAAGATAGTGGGTGTCGATTTGGTGTTCTTGGGTTTTTTCCAGGATCTGCTGTAATGTAAATATTTTATCAACTGTTGACTTTCCTGGTCTAAAACCACACTAATAAAGACCTATCAGATTGTTGACATTGGGCTTCAGCATTCACATATTGCGGCAGAGTTACAGCGTCTCCTTTTTTAGAATTGGGCAACAATACTGAGGTTCCGTTCATCGGGCATACTTTGTTCCGACCCTATCTTACAGAAAAGATGGTGCATGCTCCTAACCAACTTATCTCCAGTTGTTTTAAAGAGCTCGGCATTCAAGCCATCCGCTCCAGCGGCCTTATAAGACTTCAGCTTAGATATGGCAATCTTTACTTCGTCTATATCGGAAGGGCAGGATTGTTCTCAACATCTTCGACTACACGCTTTTCATGCACTCTCTTTTTCCTTCTGAGAAGTCAGTGTTCCTCTCGCCTCTACTGCTCATAGAGCTCATGAGCAGCTTTCGTCCGTTTATGCAGCGCCGCTTTGCGTGTCTGCTGTTTGGCTGCATTTGACTGCCGACATTCCTCATCAAACCAAGGGTTCCTTGGTGGTGGCTGTTTGAAACCCAAAACATCAGAGGCGACTTCTCTGATTGCATCCTGGCAACGTTGCCACTGGTTTTCGATGTATTGTGTTAGCGGCAGAGAACTTCGAGAGAGGTTACTGGTAACTCGGTCGGAAAAGGATTTGGCGGTCTGTGGCGATTGTAGCCGTTGAACGTTGTACCTTCTCCCAGAACCTCGCTGTTTTGCCTTGGGTCTGGAAATCCGAAGTGCTACCTTGGCTACAACGAGGTAGTGGTCCGAGTCGATGTTAGTTCCTCAGAAAGTTGATGGTAGATTGATCTGGAGCAATCCAAGTTCCTTTGTGGAAGTTGAGGTGTGGAAAACACGTACTGGCTACCATGACGTTTCGCCCCACAGCAAAATCTATGAACCTGAATACGTTTTTGGAAGTCTAATCGTGCAGGCTGTTCTTTCCGATTATTCCACCAAAGATGTATCCTCTTTCTAGCTTGGCATTAAAATCGCCCAGGAATATTTTCGTATTAGCAGTCACCATAGTAAATATCGCAGTTTTTCATACTTTTTTTTGCCCGGCCCATCCCATCGTATTTCCTGGATGGCGGTGTGGGAACACCTCTCCCCCTCTTTCGTTTGTTGCCCCCAACAACTTTCCACTGGGGTTGGAACCCAATCTCCAGTAGAGGTACTAGGCACCCGATGTTCACCACAGGGAGGTGAGAGTAGGAGTTGATAGACAGAGGTTGGTTTTGAACATCCTGCTGCATTATTATCACTACCCAAATGTTCGCGCATATTTGTAGTCAATCTTTAAAGTTTGACAAAGAAACTTCTTGTACCTTTTGGTACAACTGTCAATGTTTGCCGAAAATCAGCTCTAAAATATCTAAGTGTACGATCCAGAGCTTTAGGCCCACCTTCATTTACCATAGTTGATTTGTCTCACACAATAAACGTCGTTTCTTTAAGCACTTTAGCTAGTGAGCTTTGTTTCTAGATATTACAAAATAGACGCTTTGGCTTTGCAAATCTAAGGGCAATTTGAAAGTTGCGTGAGCGGTTGTTAAATTCCGTAGTAATGTTGCAGCAATCGCAGATGATGAAGTAAGTAAGTAAGTATTCTAGATTTAGCAAACAAAAGATTGATTAAGAACATTTTACCACTGTTCTGCATCACTTTGTCGATTATAGTGGTGTATGCAAGGCGCTGGTCGTTGGTTAATTTTTGTTCATTTCCTTGAACGAATATTGAGTGTTGAAGATATGTAGATAATCCCTGTCCTGAAGAAATTGCCTGTCACGTTCTTCAATCCGTGTAGATTCCAAGTCTGAGACCATTTTTCCTGATATTTTTAGAAGTTGACCTCCAACCAATATTAATGCCTCATTGAAAATTTGTGGCGTGATTGCTAATTCCCGGTTGTTCAATATTATATTACTGTGTTGTCGCAATATGTCAGATGCCAAATTTTCGCATTGGCCATTGTGGATTGCAAATCATTGTGATAAACCGATCAAGGCGCCTATCTTGTTTACGTTGCTGCATATATCGAGGGCCACCGGTGAATGAAGCTGGTAAAATTATTCTTTTTCCCATTTCTGTAGGATCACCGTCAGCGTGAGTAATGACATCGTGAAGAATATTGTAATTTTCGGCTCGTAATTTAGTTTGACTTTCTCTTAAAAACTGAAGCCGCTCAGATTCAATTTTAGCGTACATATCGACAATATACTGACTAAATAATTTCCTGCAACGAAGTAATATATTTTTTGAGCCTGTAAGAGTAAAAATCCATTGCTGACACAGTTTTTTTTTAAGGAAATCTTGATATTGGATGAACTTGTAGTACGTTAATTGAATAAACGTCTTCAACATGACTAAATATCAAAGAGTACTGCATTGCATCGTAAGACCAGTGTGTTTCACTAACTCGTTTTGGAGTGTTATCTCGTGCTCGCAAAACGATATCCCTTTTTGTAAATTCTTGTTCAACAATTAATATGGCTACATCATCAACTTGAGGTGCATTATAACGACCTCTGTGTTCTGTTTGTGGCGCTCTGATAATGACTTGAAAATTTTCTATATTTGATAGCATTGCTTTAAAAGCACTCTTGAAGTTGCCCACGTAATAATTGTGACACTGTAACAAATATTGCAAGTCGTATAGTAATTCTTTGTAAGTATTTGGAGATATTTGCTCACAGAATCACCCATGAAATATATTTGCAAAAATATCGGTTCGTCAGGCTTGTTTGGCAAAAGAGATCCATCTTAATGATGAACTTGACCCCAAACTTTAAGTGTAGGCATAAAATCTAAATGTCTAACTTCACTGGTACCGAATGACGTCATTTGGAAAGCAGAATTGTAAACACGAATCATATCAAGAAAATGTTTAGAATCTCGATGAGAATGATTTAAAAGACTTTTTAATGGTTCCGGTGAATCAGCAATTTCTGTCAATAAAACTTTTCCTCCTGAACAGCAGAGTCCTGGTGGTTCTTTAGTCCTTTTGAATGTACGACAGAAATCGCACTTAATATTCATATTTCCTATCGAAACGAGAGATTAGTGAGTCAGTAATATTTGGATTTAATATGTATAGATAACAAATTATTGACTTACATAATCGGACCTTATTTAAGACCTTAACGTTAACATGTTCCGAGATATCTTCTTTTATGTAGAAAAAAACTGCATGACAATTGGATAAGAAGTTTCGAAGCCAAACCCCAACAAAGATTTCCTCTTTTGCTTGATTTCAGTTTTATATATATAGATTCTATAATTTATTGATAAATTTTCCTTTTTATTACAGTAAAAATACGAAATACTGTTCATACAATATAACAAAATAAATGGTTTGTGTATTCGTACGAACTAATCGAATGCACAAACCATTTCTTTTGATAAGTTAATTTCGCGGTATTTTATATATTTTGGGATGAGTTCTTTCTAACGTTGTGAGTAGTCTTAGGGTGAGCTTGTTTAGGGGATAAACAGTGGATTGGTGTAAATGCCGATTTTACCTCAGGGTTAACTCATACCGGAAACATAAACTCATCCCGAGACAAATGAAATACTGGTTATAGAGGTTTAATGGTTTTCATTTTTCGTATTCCCATCAACGTGGTGATTGAACCCTTACTATTCATTTTTGATCAAACAATAAATTCCCTTCTATTTACTTTATAAAATTCAAGACGGATACTGACCACATAAGGCATGAGCCATACCAATGTATAGTTTATTTTGAGCTTTGAAAAAAAAATTGGTTGAAAAATAAAACCGAAAGGGTAAGCTAGTTATTATATTTAGCTCCAATTAGTGACTTGAAAAACTATAATTTTGAACTTTCGAACGTCTATGACTCAAAAGATTGTCTGAAAATAAGTTGATGCTGCTGATTTGTTAGTCTAAGCTTTTGCAACAATTTTAACGACCCGATTAAAAACAAAAATCAGAATTAAAACATTATTCAACCATCCCCCTAAAGCATCATCAGTAATTACACTATTGATCAACACACAGTAAAATATCATGAATGCTATTCATTGTTTGCTTCACCACTTCATAAAATACCCGCGTTCAATACGTTAGCCCTTGTATATCCCCCTATATATGTACACAGCACCGACACTATATTCTCGGCTCATCACACATCCTGATAAAAATCTCGTTTTGCTTACACTAGTTGACTACATGCTGACGCTGATGCTGCCACTGCCTCTTCCACTACCCCTGTCGTTCCTGTAGCGCTCCAACGCTGTGACGCCTCGCGTCATCATTCGTTTCGAACTACTATCACTCTGACGCGGTCGCCCGTATGTGCAGTACATATATAGGCGGCAGACTAATCACTTGGCATTTGTGCGTGCATTCATCGGACACAGCCATCGAGCGGTTGTATCATGGGATATTTAATTAAAATGTCAAAACTGGTTTAATAGCGTTAATGACCGACACCTAGTCCCCTATAGACTATATATACGCAACAACAACGAGCTTCAAGCCCGTTTAGTTAGTGCGAATTGCAGCAGCGCCTCTTTGCCATCGCCGTCACCATCGTCATTTCGTATCTCCAGTAGGAAATCCTTGGAATATTCGCATGCATACCAATTCCAAATCACTCAGCATGTTTTTTCAAGGAGTATATGGACAACACAACATAGCACAACACAGCAACACACTTTGTTGCTGTAGCTGCTGCTGCCTGAAGATGCAACATCAGCATCAAGCAAAAGCAAACCATGATTCCAAACCAAAACCAAACCCATTGACCATGACTGTGACAACATCTGTAAGTTTAGGCCAAAGACGAAGACGACAACGACGATGACTCTAAAACACTGTTAATGTTGTGCACTTAACATGAATGATGCTCGTCGTCGTCGTCGTCGTCGATTGTATTCGTATAGGCAACGTTGCTGTTGGTGCCGGCCGGCCCAGCCGCGTGGTCGTTCTTAATCGTTCGCCTGAGAGTTGGCCAAAGCTGAAGCTGTTTGTTCGCGTTTATATATGTTGTAGCAAATGTCCAAGTCTAAGTGAAGAGATGCGACTCGATGCGAAATGATGTCCTCTATATACCTACCCTGTACACCGCCTATCCTCTTTCCAATTTGAACGATGGTATGTTTTTGTTGTTGTTCGATGATTGTTGAACATATGTTGAGTGAATTCTCATGGGGTATGTTGTTGGACAAATTGTTTCAATGTGTGTGACAATTTCATTATTTTTATAAAAAATATTTAGTTGTACAGTTTTTTTTGGTCAAGACGGGGATTTTTGACCAAAAAGCTTGACATTAACCTTGAGGAATCCACCATTGAGTCATGTTGATGCTCAATTTGAAACACAAGCAAAATCATTTTCTGTGAACTACACGGCGTATGAGTGATATTCGTATGCAAAAACGAATAAAATATTGTGGAGAGTTAAAATAAGCTTCTTTTGAGGAAATGCAAAACACCTGTTTTATTGAAGCCAATATAACAAACATGAGTCCAATGGTGACCTCTGTCCTGCACTGGTAATTTGGGGTGTAAAGGATTTTTTTAAGAGGTAAGGGACTTTCAAATAAAATAAAACAAAGATGATTTTTATAATTTGAAACGCAATTTACTTTTTTTGGAAAAACTGTGTTGGGGCATTATAATTGAAATTTTATTTCTTAGAAATGACCAAGACATCTAGAATGGACGTAGTCTAGCCTTGAGGTCCAAATTTTGATGGCTTTTCCCAACATTTGTGGCCGTATAGTGGAACTGTTGTTCAACAAGTGGTCAATCGCTTTAGACTTATAGGCGCACCCTAGACTTTTGACCTAACATTTACACAAGAGATATTAAATTTGTACAATCATAGAACGAAAAAGTCATTACTCACAATTCTAAGTCATTATAGGCACCATGAAGAGAAGTTAAAGTTGTTTTTATACCCAAAGCAGGTAAATAATCGCAAGGTAACCCAAAGCCTCTACGACCTATAAGTCAATCAGAATTCCTCCATGAGACATTAGAAAGATAGATTGATATCCATTTAAAGGCAAGTATTGATACAAGACTTCCGTCTACGTCTCAACATGCATACTGAAAAGGTAAATTGGTGGAATAGGCATTAAACACACTTGTATGCACCATCGAATACTCCCTTCATCATAGAGAGTTCAAAATAGTTGCTTTCCTTGACATCGAAGGCGCTTTTAACAACGTGGACACATCTGCAATCACGTCTGTACTAACATCTCTAAAAGTAGAATGTTCACTTGGGGAGTTTATTCATGCTGACTAGCAGTCCTTGTACTAAATTCGTTACTTCATGGACACCACAAGGCAGTGTTCTATCCCCTCTTCTCTGGAACCCAGTTGTAAATGAAATCCTAACTGATTTGGATGTGGAGGGTTTCAGAGTGATCGCCTATGCAGATGATGTTGCTATAGCGGTTTTTGGAAACTATCTTGACACCTTAAAAGAAATCCTACAAAATTCGTTAAGCAGACGAATACTTGGGATAATCGGTGTGGACTGGGTGTTAACTCACACAAAACCGATTTAGTCCTATTTTCGAGCAAATACAAAATTCCATTTGTTAACCCTCCCTTTATTCGGCAGACGGCTGTGATGACATACTTAAAATTTGTTTTTTGTTGTAAATTATTATGTATTGTTTTTAATGAATAAAAATTATTTATCTATCTATCTATCTATATTAAAGGAATCTAATTTAAATTCACATACGAGGCTAAGTACCTGTGTCTTAATTAAGACAAATAACGCAATGTACAAGAAAGAGTCAAAAAAAACTACTGTAGCTCTCTTTTCTTGAAAAAAACGATTGGTATTAAATGGGGCTTGAAACCGCAAATCAGGCATTGGCTATGCACATTGGTAGTCGGACCAATTTTAATATACGGTGTGGCAGTATTGAAGACAGCTTTAGAAAAAGCTAAAAAATTAAAGATTTCTATACAATCCAGATCTTTTTGTGAGGATAGGGCATTCTTGAAAGACGAGTCAATCCACTTTTATACAGATGAATAAAAAAAGTAGGGGTTGGTGGAGGTGTGTATTCTGAACGATTGAAATGAAGCCCCTCATTCTGCGTTTCTGATGGAACTTTTGGCGATTAAAGGAATATTGTCCTGGATTAAAGAAAACGTGATATCAACATCTGATATAAGTAATTTCTCAGATAGTCAGGGAGCTATCAAATCTATGAACTCTGTGTCTACAAACTTAATAACAGTCCATAACTGTCGATCATCTCTAATCATTCTACCAAGCAAGATGTTTTGGTTTTCATATTCTTTTATTTGTAATGGCCAGAAATTTCAGGATAGATTTTTGTAATATTCGTGGGCTTAGAGCGAATTTTTTTTCTGTGTACTCCCATACTGCTTTAAACAGACCAGCTGTATTATAAGTGAAACCCAAGTAGGTGAGGATTCCGATCCCATGGAATTCTTTATTCAAGGGTATAAGTTGGTGCCATTATTCTTTTTCCATCATGGTATCGCCAAATACATTAGGAATGATGTTGCTTATCAGTTTTTGCCACAATATGGTCTCTGCACCAATTCTTTTTTTCAATTTTATGGGGTTTAAATTTTCCATAAATAAGCAAATCATTCACTATTGCTTCCTTTATCGAAGCCCCAATCTAGACAGAGTGTCAACTTCTCGTGAACTTGATGCTTTGTCTGATTCCATCCAAAAAATTGTTTCGTCCTATCTTCGTACTGAAATCGTTGTTTCGGGCGATTTCAATTTAAACAATACTTCATGGCTTCAACATTCCGGCCAGACAACACCAGAAGAAGTGTGTGCTGAGATCTTCGCTGAGTTAAAGCACCTAATTCAGCTGGTCAACGAGCCTACTCGAATATCGGACGTGGTAGGTCGAGCAGAAAACACTCTTGAATTGTTTCTTACTTCTGACCTTGGAACACTATTAGTGTTCTATCTCCTCTAGGCACATCTGACCATTGTGTCATATCAGCAAAGTTCTCGTTTAAAACCTCTCTAGTTTAAGAAAGAGCTCCAAGGAGAACTGTTTGGGAATACGAGAAAGCAAACTGGGACGCGACGGTCTTAATAATTATTATAATTATATAGGATCTTTAACTGGTCACTATTCTTCTTCGATAGTGACGTCTTGTCGACGCCAGGATCACAAGTTTGATTCTCCTGGGAATGAGAAATTTTATCCCGAATAGGGTTAAAAGCATCAGACCTAAGGAAAACGCATTGTTCGATGCGAGCTGTAAAGAGGTTATTAGGGTCAAGAAGTTAAGTTTCCCTTGTTTTAAAGTCAATCCAACTGAGGAAAACTGGAATAAGTTCAAGCAAGCCAGGAAGGCCTGCATCACCCATATTCGAGATCCCAAATGCAGTGAAAATTTTTGGTCATTTGTATAAACTATGAGGGATTCTTCATTTTCCTTGGTTCCTATGCTAGTTATGTGAATGAGAGTCCATTTTTTAGCTCTTTAGAAAAAGCCAATCAAACAAAAATCTGCTGGTCCGGATGGTATCCCCACTATTATTCTGAAGAGGCGTTCTTCAACGCGCGCTGGAAAAACCTATTCCCAGAAAAAGCGAATCTCTCTCACCGTCTTATTACCGACCGATTGCGCTTACGTCCCTTCTTTCCAAGGTCAAGGAAACCCTGATTAATTATCACCTCAAGGAATAACTCGAAAATCGAAAGCTTCTTTATGATCGACAATACGGTTTAAGTAGCAATAGGTTCACTGGTGATCTAATAGTTCTTCTCACCGAACAGTGGAACATTACATTGTTTTGGAGAAAGTAAGATTATTACACTTGATATTTCAAAAACATTTGATAGAGTTTGCCATCAGGCTCTCTTATCGAAAATGTGTGCTTTCGGTTTTCATGAAACCCTCCTTCATTAGATTAGTAATTACCTTTCGAATCGTTCAATACAAGTTGTATTGGATGGATTCAAGTCTGAAAACCACAAAATAAATGGTGGTGTGCCCCAGGGCTCGTTTTTAGATTGAAATCCCTCTTCCTCGAATGTAGAACTGCAACTACAAAATATGATAAGCTCATTAAATTCCGACCTAAATAGCATTGTATAATGGGGAATAAGTAACCGCGTGGAATTTAATGCTTCGAACACCCAATGCTGTCTTGTATTGTTAAAGCGAGATATACCCCCCTTGCAGTTATCTATAGATGGCACTTGCATTCAGGAGACTGAACATCTCGAAATTCTCGGTATGTGTGTCATCAACCACCTTTTGTGGAACGATCACAAACGCGATGTTGCAAAAAGCCGCAAGATGTTTGGGTTTTCTAAGGCGATTGAAGAAGTTTTTTTCCCCCTCTGATCTGGTTGTTTTCTACAAGACATAAACGTCCAAAGCTTGATTATAACTTCCATATCTGGGATGGTTCTCCTGCAACTAACTTAAGCCTCTTGGACAGTATGGAACGTAGAGCATTTAGATTGATTGGTGTTGTTACCATCATAAGAACAATTACGTCGCTTGATCATCGTAGAAGTGTTTCCTGTTTCCCCTTTTTTGACCGTTATTTTAATGGTTTGTGCTCTCAGGAAATAGCCAGTTGTATTGCTCCCCTTAAACAAATCAACCATAATACTCGGCGCTTCTAGGAATGCTCACCAATATACCGGCGAGCCCAGCTTCGGTCGTACTGTCAAGTAAGGAGATTCGTTCTTTAGCCGTACTATGCGAATGTAGAATGCCTTGCCATACTCTGTCTTTGGCAGTCTTTGCAATTTTCAGGAATTCAAAAGCAATGTGCACCGACACCTCCTTTCAACCTCTCTCTCCCTTTCCTAGTGCTCACACTGTTTCTACATAATAAGGGTAGTATTATCCGTTTGAGTGTGCGCTTATTATAAAAAGACATATTCCGAAATGACTTTTGCAGAAGCTGTATGGTTGAGTAAGAGCAGTACATGCCCTGCTCTAGCTCAAAAACACAAGAATTACCTAGGAGGAACCTCAAGATTTAAGTGGTATCACAATGGGCCATTAAACTGGTCTAAGTGTGTCCTTTTCCATTACGGACAGCCTTAACCGTTGTAACTTAACCTAACCATTGTAACGTATTGATCAGCATAGTTTTTAAAGTATCATGAACCAATTATTCAACTAAACCGTACTAAATATGTCTGAACGATGTATTTCAGGATTGTCATCACTACAAGTACGACGTTTTTTATTAATTGACGTATCTATTCAACCAAAAGTGAACTTCATGGCTAAGAATATTGCTTACGCCTTGCTAGGTGATTTTTTGGCTAATATTCTGGAAATGCCAAATCATACTAAAAATAAATCGTTCGACAAATGATAAAACGGACGAAAAATAGTCCTTTCAAGTAAAAGAAACAACTAAAACAAACAGCCCACACTTTTTTATTTGCCAAACAACTTTTAACTTCATTTACCCGTGCTTTTAAGGTCATATTTTTAGAAAGAATACATTTATGGAGGTGAAGGGATTCAAGTACCTATACTCTTCTCGAAATATATTGGTACTTAGCATTCACACCTTAACAATTACAATTATTTTCTTAAAACTACTCAACAACTCATAAATCGTGATGTTTTGTAAAATATATTTTGATGGAAAACTTTTAAAAACAAACCCAAAATGGATACTTAATTTTTAGTTTAAGCAACGAAGAAAAACAAAAGCAAAATACTCTTCACACTCTTTTGTACTGTCCTCGAAAAACATCGATTTTAACTTTGTTGACAAAAAATCAAAGTTCAGTTGAAAGGTGCTAATATGTATCTACTTTGTTTCATACTAACACAAACTTCAATAAGTATTTAATTACTGTTTTCAAGGCGTTTTTTCCGAAAATCCTTCATATCACTCATCAAGTAGGATAGGAGCTTCGAGTATGTAAAGGGTGAGTTTATAAAAACTTGATTTAACACAAAAGTCAAAAAGATAATTTTTTTTGTTATTGTGTTGGAGGCTCTACACAAAAGGATTTCCAACAAAACACCATAAATACTCTTGAAAAGGAAACAATGTCTTTTGGTCCTTATTTTTTTTTGTTCTCAGAATACGGCTCGTAGCATCCCATGAAAACATTTTCTCCTTTTTTTTTGTAGGTATTTTCTCATAAGATAAACGGGAAATGAAAAGTTTTTCATCATCATCTTTGACTTTTGTGATGATGGTAAAAGTGAAAATTGTGCAAAAGTATGGGGGAGGGGTTGATAATACCCTCACCGCTACCTCTAGCCACCAGAAGCTCCATCGATTTTATAATATTTTTTTAACTTTTCTTTTCTTGTTTGCAATAATTTTCCATTTTTTCCAAGAAATACTTTTGGCCAGTTTTATGGGTAAGCAGACATGGGGAGAAAAAAAGTATAGAAAAGCATCTTTTCTGACCCTGATGGTAGTGCTCCCTCATCATTTTGGGTGACCCAGACCCTGGGTACTGTCTTTTGGTCAGGTGCAGATAGCCTGGCCATAAGGCTCTATGCATAGTGGTGGATTTTGTGTTTTCTTCTTTGAAGAAGGTTAAGCATAGAGTAAAAAATATATCCTGATGTTCCGTTTCATTGAATTTCTGTATGTAAGAATGTTTAGGATAAGCATTTTTTTTTATTTTTGTGTTTTGGGTTGTTCGGGAACTTTTGTGTAGATGTACGAGTATTTCCTGGGCTTTATACTTGCCTTGGTATACATTTCTACAAAGGAAAAGTGTCTGGGCTGTGGTGCGTTTTGTTTATTTGTATATACAGGGGTCCCTTTAAAAGATTACAAGATGTAAGAATGTTTTTTTTTTGTTGTACATATTTAAAAATAATATATATAGAAGGAATCATCTTATAGTAAATGGTGGCCGCACTCCGACGACTATGATGCTAAGTCGTCCATTACACAAATTAATCATGGCTTAGTGCAGACAGGTCAACTTGTAAAACAAGGTTTGGGGGATGTTTTTAATCTCTTAGTGAAATTGTTGGTCAATGAAGTGAGAGATGATGGATTTAAGTAAATTAATATTTGTTTTTGTATAGAACGTATAGCTTTTTCTTTCTCTAGGCACCTTTCAACGAAAAAATCAAGGTAATTTTTTATTAAAATAAAAATTCAATAAAGCATACTTGTGCCGTCTGTTGGTAGTTTGTATGAATAAGAAAAAGTTAACCAAAGAATGTGAATTTGGACAAAGAAAGGTCCTTATAGATTGAAGTCATACGTTACCGATGATAGTACAACAAAACCTAATAGTCTTAAAGACTTTTGTTTTCTGTAGAAATATAACATGGCTGCGGGTATTGCTCTTAAAAAGGGTTGTCTGATAAACCTTTCGTATCCATGGATGGTTAGTGCGTAGAACTCACAAAAACAGAGACTTCACAAATTTCACAAATACAGAAATTAACCAAAATTTACAACAGTGGCTTAGTGGCAAAAGTGGCTTACTGACAAAACTCAAAAACTTATACAGACGACTTACAAGCACACACGACATGGAGGTAAGGAAACTATAGTCTTAAATAAAAAATACCTATCTATTGATTAAGGAGAACTAAAGGTTATCAATTAACAAGTACGGAGACCATAAGATCCGGTCAGCTAATTTCAGTGACATGAGTATGTTTCCTAAAATCCACAAAATATTCAGGAGCAAGAACGATAATGACCTACCGTATCTGAATGTCCAAATAACTGAAGAGAACAGAGACGTTCTTATGACAGCGCAAATAGATCTAAAAGAAGCCAACTTTGACGATGACTTTTACATAATTGAAGATCCGAAGGAAAAAGTGGAGGCGGTTGGAGCTGCTTTCCAGCAAGTGTACAAGGTGAATGTTAGCATTCGCCCCAACCACGACCTGGAAAACAGAGCCCTACTTAATCAATTTTACCTCCGTAATGATATCACACATTGGCGATCTGAGAATCGCGGTTTCATGCGGTTCAATGACGATTCCTTGGCAAATGCCATAATCGCCGAGCAAACGGGACCAAGTCCCTTGTTAGTGACGCAGGTTGAGCTTCAACTCATCTTCAATTCAATAAAAAATAAAAAGTCAGCAGGTGTCGATGGTATATCCAACGTTGTACTAAGACATTTACCGATGGAAGCAATTGACATTTACACCACGCTCTTCAATAATGCACTGAATAATGCATATTATCAAATGCATTGGAAGACCGCTGTGGTTCATCCATTCCCGAAAAAGGGAAAGGACAACTCCAACCCGTCAAATCTTCGGTCGATAAGTCTTCTTCCGAGCATCAGCCAAGTTTTCGAAAAGATCATCAGATCAGTTAAGTTTCAAGGCGGGTAATGAAACAATTCATGTTCCGTCTAAACTCGTTTCTGATATCCAATGGAATAAATCAAAACAACAATGCGCAGGTGCTGTTCTGCTTCATTGGGAAAAGGCTTTTGACACCGTATGGTAAGAGGGTCCTTACCTAAAATTGAGAAGGCTTGGCAGAAGCAAGCCATTGTTGTATATGCTTTATGGTCTGGCCAGGGCCAGAGAAGCCTTCGCTCTAACGAAACGGCTGCTATAAAACAGTCGGCTTGACCCCAATGTGAAGGTAATTTGCTACATAGGCCTTATACGACCGATGATCGTGGTCCTGTGTGGTTTAACGTTGCTCCTTCCCAGATGGAGAAGTTTTGGGTGTTCGAGAGGCAGTGTTTACGACGCTGTACTGGTTTATATCGAACAGCCGAATTTTGTATGCGCATTACTATTCCAACGAGGTTCTATACCACGGGGCTCGAATTAACAGAATTGACAATTTCGTGATAAAACTCGTTCGAGGTCACATTGCAGAAGCTATGTCTTCGACCAACAATTTAATTGTTGGGCCGTTCTATCCGAACGACTAGTATTTTGAGAGTGCGCGCTTGAGCGGCTTAATTCCACCAGAGGCATTCCTATTTTTAGATAGATGCGGTCTGATACAGGATATATTGGCAGTTCCGCTAATCTACCACGTCAGAGGACAAACCGTGGATAGGCGACTCCCGTACAATCGGGTTAAGTAGGGCTGTGTCCAAACGGGACCGAACTGATAGGGTGAAGCAGGAGAACCAGTTTTGGTGGCTTCAATTGGTACTTGAAAATAAGTAGTCGGGATGGGGTTTAAAGTCTTTAAGTACAATTGGCATGGTGGCAAAAAAAATAATTAATGAATAAAAAATTTGATTTGCTGCTCTTTGTGTTGAATAATTATAAAATAAAAAAATAAATAAAATGTAGCTAAATACATCCTAATTACTTTAGTTTAATTAAGAGTATCCGCATGGGACTGGTAAGTTCGGCTAGTTTTATGAATTGTTGTATAGCTTTAAGATAGTTTTAAGAAGGATTTAATAAAAATAAATTTAAAAAAAATGAGCACGACTGTCATGCCAGAGGACCTGCCTTCAATCCCTGTCTGTGGCATCTTAAGTTTCTTAATTTTAATTTATTTATTAAACAAAGATGTGGGTATTGACATTATGTGTGTATTCTTATCATAAACAAAAAATGCTGGTATGCTCATTTTTAGTAAACAAGTTTACACATAATCTGTGCGTATCTCTCTCAGCTATAGATGTTAAGTGCGGTCGTCTACACAAGCTCAATTTTTTCGGGGAAACTGACGACTAAAATTGAATTAATTAAAGTCCTAACTACCCTTCAGAGCTTATTTTTGATTGCCAAGGCTCATGTATCGATGAATGTCATTTTTGGCATCCATTAATTTTTACCAAGAATGAAGGTTTTAAAAATAATTCAAGTTACATAAATAATGCCGAATTTTTTATAACTTGCTTACAAATATAACCTGGGTTGATTTAATGACTTGGAATATTTTTATAACTTGCGTTATTTATATAACTTCTGTTATATACTTGGACTTTTCTTAAGCAGAGTTTTTTCTTTTAACATGGGTTATTTTTATAGCCTCGGTTATTTGTATAATTAAGGTAATGTTCATTTATAGTATATTCTGTTTGTTACCAAGTTATTCCTAAAAACTGAGTTACTTTTAGAACATAAGTTATTTTTATAACCTTGGTTACAAAACCTTGGTTATTTAACATCCTTTTATATACTTGAGATGAGATAACCTAACAGATTTCTCGGCTCGACTATTATTCGTGGAGGGCTAATAAAGGGTCTTTCAATTGGGGCGGGTAGATTTTGGCACCTCGTATTGGCCATTTTCATTTTCGTGACATCTGTCAAATATTTTGTTTATTATTCAGTTGCTTATGCCAAATCATTATGGCAAGTTACACTATTGAACAGCACCATCAAATGCTGAATCTTTATTATCACAATGAGTGTTGGTTAACGCAAACGTTGCGCACATTGCCCCTATTTTGCGGTAGACGTGGTGGCCTTTCAAAGTCGACTCTTTAACGCTTGGTGACCAAATTTGATACGACCGGTTCAGTAAACAATCAGCCAAAAACGATACCGTTTGGTGTGGATTTTGGGATAGTGCGTTGGTCCGTACATTTTTCAAAACGACGTTAGTGAAGCGTTCACCGTCAACAGCGAGCACTAAAAAACGATGATAACTAATTTCTTATGGCCTAAATTGAACCATATGGACCTAGGCGACATGTGGTTCCAGCAGGACGGCACTACGTGCCACACAGAAAAGGTCACGACACCTATATACAACATTAACCCACCCTTATTGAACAACCATTTATTATTTTTTAAATCGTAATTGACTTCTAGGAATTTAAAAATTACAAATTAGCACAAAAAGTTAATCGAAAAATTAAATTTTTCTTTATAATTGCGAAAATGTATATTTTACCAAATAAATTGATAAAAATTTTGTAACCAAAAAAAATTTGCAATACACTGAAACAAAAATTTTGTAAAAAAAAAGGAAAAAAACAACAAATTGTTATTAACAACGAACTGTCAACTGATGCAAATTTAGGAAGAAGGTTCTTAAATAAGCCTAAATCGATCTTAAAAAAAAAAACAGACTCTAACCATTTGTATCTTTATATTACATCGTTGATTCATTATATTTTATCTTTGGGGGCAATAGCTCGGAGCTATTTATTTAATTGATAGTAATAGAAAATTGTTAGCAGAGTCAAAATGTATTCTCCAAAGTTGTTATGCAAATGTTATTACAAGTTCAGGAACAAAACACTTTTTGAAATAAGCCTTTCAAGTGTTACTCTTTTGTATGCAGTTTTACATAAAATTAACATTATTATCTAATAGATAAGTTCACTTAAATTAAAAGTTCTAACAATTTAAAGCAACCTACGCATTCCTTAAAATATAACTAACCTAAACTAATACCAATTTAAGTCTAGACATTCCACAACCCTTCTTGATAATCAAGGTCACAAAAAAATAATATATTCCTTCACCTGCCCAGTTCAAAAAAAGTATCAATACCTTTCTTACCTACCACCACCACTCTCCATATCTTTGAACATTAAAAATAAAAAATTTAAATAACATATTTTCCTTGTTTAATCAATCCTTTCAACAAATATACTCATCGTCCAAAAACAAAAAGGACGAAAGCAAAAACAAACAAAAAAAGGATCATCATCAGAGCAGACATCGTTCAATTAATTAGTAATTTACCATGTCTTCACCTTACCATCATCATCAAGGATATCGGAGAAGAGGTAGAATTTTAATTATGGGAAAAATTCTCAAGGAACATTTTGGGGCTAATCAAAAATTCCACTATTGACCTAAAGGAAGCACCTGCCTTATAGATAGGTCCTGTGTAGTTGTTTTACTATGCTATGTTCGTAGTCCTATACTATCTAGGCTCTCATTATCAGTAGTTGATAATAACAGTAGACGGAGAGATGGTTTCTGTTGATGAAAACGTGTGTTTGACCAGCATGAGTAGCTACGATTATGATTGAAGATTCCAATCGAAACATACATATCCTAGTCAGGCCAGGCCATGCTATGATGATGATGATGATCTTTAAAAGGAGAGTTCGGTGTGTCTTATCCTGAATATTAAACAGTAGCCAGGTGATGATGTAACTAATCAGTTTATTTAAGTTATTTTGGGTGTGTGTAGAGTTGGTTACATATCTGAATGAGTTAAACGCGATTGGAATATTAAAAAGGATTTAATGAGAAAGATAAATATAAAACAAAAACCTCATCTTGAGCAGCTGCTGCTACGAGTATATGAACAAAAGTGTCAATCGTTCTTATGGTCAGGTAGGTAACGAACAAAAAAGAAAACCCAGGAGACATCATAATTTTAATTTAAGAAAGACTCTCAGATTTTGCAAACAAACACGAAATATTGTCTTTACAACAGAAATTAAATGTAGTGTTGCCAGATAACCATAGTGCACAGAGGCCATAAGTTTAATTGTAGAAGTCCGGTAGACGGCTTATAAAGCCATGCTTTGTATATCTTTTATTATGAAATATTGTACTTATAAGAAAATTGAAAAAATAAAGAACTTATCTATCTAGTTGTAGAAGTCTTTGAAATCTGTTGCCTTTCTTATTAATAAAGAGTATCTCTAAATTTGTAGGAAACTGCACCTCAATATATATATTTACATATATAGAAATAGAAATAGTAGATAAATACAAAAAGTAAATCTCATTTAAATAACAACATTTAAAAAGAGATGCTTGAGAAAAGGAAAAAAACAAATTTCAATTTGATACACCAACGATAACAAAATATTTAAAGTTTTTAAAATTCTTTCATGGTTGCCAACGATTAT